>NC_056739.1:1518824466-1518961966 GCF_019279795.1 Protopterus annectens
ATGTGAATAACCCCTCACTTCCATTTAATAGCCTTGACATATCATTTCTTTAACAGAGGAAAAAATCCTCAGTCTCAGGAATTTCCCTTTCATTCTTGACTTATAGGACATCCTAACTTTTTGAACTTACCACCTCATAAATGAATCACCAATGCTTATTTGCCATGAACCTGAAGACCAGAAGCCTTGCTAAATGTATCAGATGCTTGTAAACCACCTTTCCAAACATGTTCTGCTTCATTCAGCAGCTCCATATAATCTTACACAAACAAAATAATGCTTTTAAAAACTGTTGCTATTCCCTGTCTTTTAATTCTTCTAATCTTCTGTGTCATTTCATCTTTAACAATAAGAACTGTAAAGGACAGAAGATCCTCAGGCCTAGTTCCTGTCTCCACTCCTCTTGGGGCAGTCCCCATCTGACTCTAAAGTGAATACACGAGTCATTGAATGTCACAAATCCACAGTTAAGTCTCTGTCCCAGACCTACCTCCTTTAATTTAGCAGATAAGCTGGTCTTCCACATTTACTTATTTGTTTGTTTATTATCATTTGTTTACTGTGATAGTCTGATTGGGCATAAGGCCCCTTTTCAGCAGAGACGCCAGGGAGGAAAGCTTCACCATGTTTACAAAAGCTTAAAGTAAGAAACAAGAGTATAAGACTGATGAAAACAATACAAACAACTGTACATTAATAGCTAGAAGATAAAAAGTGCACATGTTATACCAGTGTAAAGGCAGTCCTAACTATTAAATCAAAAGAGAAAATAAACAAAATATCTTAAATATTATAAACAGATAAGTAGCGTTAGTACAGTACAGAAATCCCTTATTTTCATTCCACATGTTACAGATGTGGCTAAAGGCCTTAAATAATCAGCAACACAAATGGAAAGAGTATGACGTGTGAGCAGTCAACAATAAATAAGTACAGCAGCTAGAGTACAGTGGCCATTATTAACAATGGTTTCTACATTTAGGCCTACATACAGCATTCATAGGTGAGTGATCTAACTGCTGGAGGTGGGGTAAGACAGACGCAAGGAGCAGCTTATAGGTTAGTGATGAATTGGGATAAGTAGATGGTGGGCTATTGAGTTACAAGATAAAAGAGTATATTGTGAAGTACAGTAGAAGGTCAGCAAATAGATGCAGATATAATGAGAAGAAAAATAAAACATAGTGAAGTAAGTCTGATGAGGTGTGTGGGAGAGAAGGTTTAATGGAGAGGGAAATAGAAAATGTATGGGAGAGAATATTTTTAAGGTCTAACAAAATGCATCAGTGACCATCAGATCTATGGCTTTACAAAACCTACTGACTCCTTTACCAGATATAGCATTGTTTTTTTTTTCCTAACTAAAACATCAGCATCCATACAGAGAGAGTACTGCCCAACATTAATAAGGGAAAATACCTGCAATTAGCATGATGTGCTCTTCCTTCTTTCCATATGGGTAGAACTATTGCAATAACTTCCTTTCAAGATGGTGGCACATTGCTTCTCCCTTACATGGTCCACCAATGCTTTATAGAAGTTCACTAAAGGCCATCACCTCCATATACTTTCTGCTACATTAACATGCAAATTGCATTAAAATCGTACCCTGACTAATTTCATTCTTCACCTGGTCTACTTCTCTCTGAGCCAACTAATGTGACTCTTTCCTGTCTAACATCGCTATATCGCATGCAATATCTCTAAATTTTAACATCTCTCTCAACCAGACTCCTGTAAATTTAATGTTATTAAATTTTCTGGTGTTCCCTCCATCCTAACAAATTTTTCATGAAGAACCTTTAGTCAGGCTGTGACACCCCTGCACTGGCCCAGTAACCTCAATCCTCACCACTGGCAGCAGTGGAGAACCTATACACTGGGTAAATGGCAAGTACACACACACAGTAAAGTGCAATTTCCCTTAAAAGCACACAGAGATCACAATTAGTCTGAGGCTGATTTCTCCCTCTTTCTTCAGCTCCCCAATAAGACTCCCTAATGGCACAGCTATAGGTTTGAGATCTCAGCTGAGCTGAGAAGTAAAACTTAGATCTCCAGTACCCTCTCTGTCCAATCAGCACTTTGTGTCCCTGCCCAAGTAACTGACACACAAACTCTTTTAGATTTGCTTTATATACAAACACACACACACACACACACACACACACACACACACACACACACACACACACACACACACACACACATACACATGCACTCTCCTAGGAAAGGCTGGCATAGATTTATTAGCTGTGTCCCCTTCTGCCCAGACTATAAAGTAGTTTCCACTGCCACCAGCCACTACTTATCAGATACTTTAAGGTCCTTACCAAAGAGTGTCCAATCCTACTGTGTAATGTTAATATTAATCCAAATGGTAGTCTGACAAAGAGCAAGGCTATTTAGAAGTGGCCTGTACAGTGTCACCAAATAGATATGCAAGTACTCTAAGAGCTCAAATATCTCTAAACAGATCTGCCACAATTAAAATATTTAAATATATTTAATAATAAATAATAAAAGAACAGGACAATACTCTGTAAGTAATCAGTTACATCAGAGGTCAAAATCACAGGAAATATTTAAAACAGTAAACCCAGCAACATTTCAGGACAGTCTCAAATAAATAAAGAAAACATTTAAGCTACACTTTACTATACTCCAGTCTGAATCTAAAAAAGTTACCATGCCCTAAAACTTACAACAAGGCACTTGCAGATGTGGTGATCAGTGGATGTTCTTGTTAGGTCAAAGACAAAATACAAAAATGCCCTGTCTCTCTCTCTCTCTGAGAGAGTTCTTAAATTAATATCAAATATTACTGCTGGGTCAGCTTGGATGACATCACTTTTTGTCACTTGACTTCAATTCCCGAGATAAACTCCCTTTGTCAGAAACTAACAAAATTGTAGCATCTCCCTGTGAAAAATACATATTTTTTCAGATGTTTGCAGATCCTGGAAGTCATAAACAATAAAACATGTCTGCATCTCAAACCTAGTAATTACATTTATTTCAAGACAATACAACAAACTTCTAGCTCTAGACATTGTGTGTGCTACTGCACTGAAACTGAGAAATAACGTCTATTTTATTATGTGGCTATGAAACAATTTAATTTCAACTATTTTCTCTGAATTTTTTTCAAGTTAACTACCTGTGTTCCAGTTTCCATTAAACATATACATCTAAACAGTCACAAAAGTGCAAGTACATTCCTGTTCTGTTCCAATAGGGCATGTTGTGGTTACATTTTAGCTCAGTACTTTATGCACACATCTGTATAAAGGGGTCCTGATGGAGAGATGAAAAGTCAGCAAGCAAAGGAGCATAGTAGTGCTGAAACTGAATTAATCCTCATCTTGGTGAGTACCTTTGCGAGGTGGACCCTGTTTTTCACAAAATCTCATCAAGGCGACACTGAAATATAGACTGTATTTATATAGCATATATCATGGACAGAAGTAAATCAAAAATAAAAAAGATAGTTGGGTGCACAAGACCCAGGATAAAAAAGTGCCCAATCCTGGTAGGCGCACTGGTGCCACGACTGGAAAAAAATTACAGTGTAGAATCCTCAAAATACAGAAACAGTTCTACAATGGGGCCAGGCCAGGCTCAGGGGGAGGATGGCCCAACCTGTTGTAGAAGGAAGTAGTAGTCCACAAAAATGACAAAAATTAATTGACCAAAGAAGAGCCATAAAGGCAACAGAGTGGACTATTGAGGATAAGAAAGAAATTATGTATTATTACTATTATGTAAAAAGCCGAGAATTTCCAGACACAAGATACACAAAACGATTAAGAGAGAAATTAGAGGAAAGAAAAATATTTCCGCAGGAAAAACTGTCACAAGCTTCAAATAAAAATTTGCTTTCATTAACACAGCAGATTTTTGAAAAACAGTATATAGATCAAGAAACTTTGATCTCTTTGGAAAAAGAAGCCTCTGAGGAAGTGAGAAAATATAAACAACAAAACCTAGAGATATTTGAAAAATATAAAAAAGAAATATGGACATAGGAAAGAAAGAGAGATTTGATTTTGTTTGTATTTGTTTGTGTCTTTCAACTTTTCCCGGTTAGGGGTCACCACAGCAGAACTCCGGTTCGCTAATGATTGGCAGTAGAGTTTTATGTGCTGGCTTGCTGGCCCTAATGCACAACCATCAATGGAGGAACGCCCGTTCACGCATGTCACCACACAGAAGATGCTCTAACTGAGAATCGAACGGGCAACGTCTAACTGTGAGGCGACAACGCTACCGCAGCACCACCACCGCAGTAAAAAAAGAGAGATTTGATATGGTGCAATATTTATGCAAAGGAGAAAGCCAAGTTAATTAATATACAGAAGGCAGTTTCAAAGATATTCGAAGAAAAATACAGGCAAAGGCATCCAGATATGGAAAATTTCACAATAAAAAGATTAAAAGCACAAAGATTTAATGTAGAAAAGATGATTAGTAAAGTAGAAGTTAAAGAAATAGAAGTTGAAGTTATGGAGTGCCTGCGAAGTGAAGGATTTAATGCAGAAGTTCTAAAACGGACTACATCCGTACAGGGATGGGAGGGTGGCCTAATGGTTAAGGTGTTTGCCTTACAAACACAAGGTACAGGGTTTGAATCTCACAGGGGATAATTGGCTAGGCTTAAAATGGCTCGCAAGGGCAATTAGCCTAGTACTAATCTATGAATCTATGAATCTATGAATCACAGCATGATGGAGTGAGTCCCCAGAATAAGGAAAAGCAAGAAGATCAGGAGACATGTGAAGAAGAAATATGGACATGGGAAAAGAAAAGAGATTTAATATGGTGTAATATTTATGCAAAGGAGAAAGCAAAACTAACTAATACAAAAAGAGCAGCACCAAAGATATTTGAAGAAAAATATTGGCAAAGGAATCTGGATATGGAAAACTTTACAATACAAAAAATAAGAAGACTAAGAGGAAAAGTAGAAAAAGAGATTAGTAATGGAGACGTCAAAGAAATAGAAACTGAGGTAATGGAACAGCTGCAAAGAGAAGGATTCAGTGTAGAAAATCAAATGCAGAAAGCACCACAACAGGATAGAGCAATGGATATCCAAATTAAGGGGAAACCAGTGGAAAAGGAAGCAACAGGTCAGGTGCCATATAAAGATATTTTGGAGCCTTCCACAGGAAATCAGTATAAAAGTTCACTTGAAGCTAGACAGGAAGGAAAGAAACAGGAAACTGGAAACTCTGATGCAGTCAATGTTGAGCAGTGATAGGCAAGTGAGTTTCCATATGACAAAACAACAGATGACACAGGATGAAATTGAAGAGAATGTGCCACAAGAAGATGTTATAGAGCTTTCTATAGAATGCATGCAGGAAATGGAAAACAAGGTATGTGCCCTCAGTATGGAAGAAAAGGAATCAAGATAAGAGTTGCTTGATTTAATAGACAAAGACAGATATATCAAGATCAATGAGAGAAATAGACTGCAGAAGGTTAATAAAACCCCAAAAGTCAGAAGCTTGATAAAACAAATTAACACAGTAATTAGGACTGTCCATAGAGATCCATGCAATATAACAGAGGTAAACAGAATATATTATTGTGTTGCTAAATTAATAACTGATAAAATTCTACCACAGGAACATAGGGTAGCGAGGGAAAGGGGGGGTGAAAGTGAATATCATCATGGAACTATCGAACAGAGAAAATTATAAAGCAGCTAAGACAAGAAGTGTCATTGTTATAAGATTATAGAAGAGGGAACAGATCAACAAAAATATTAAGAAAGATAGATATGATAAAAGCAATGTGCAGTATTAGAACAGACCAGGATCTATTATGCACTATTGGAGATAACAAACTAAAAATGTCATAACAGACGGAAAGACTCAGAAGATAAGAAGATAAATATAAGGGAAAAGCACAAAATAAGCAATTTACTGATGACCCAAAAAGGTTTTATAGAGAATTGGGAAATAATGTAAAAAGGAATTGATAGACCGCCGAAAAAAAGAGGAAGTAGAAACATTTTGGAGAAGTATCTATGAAGATCCTGTGGAACATAACAAAGATGCTAAATGGATAGAAGAAGTAAAAGAAAGAATAAGAAGTTTAAAGGTGCAGGATATGAAATGGGATGAAATAACAGCCACAGACATTGAAACAAAGTTGAGAAAAGCCTCTAATTGGAAAACCCCAGGCCCAGATGCAGTACCTAACTTTTGGCTTAAAGTATTAACTTCTTTACACAAGGATCTAGCCATGAGTAAGAACTATTTATATGCATACCCCGAACAGACACCACAATGGTTAACAACAGGAAAAACAATGCTCTTACTTAAGAGTGAACCTGCAAGTTACCCTAAAAATTATAGACCAATAACTTGTCTTCCAACGATGTATAAACTATACACGGGGATTGACGCTGACAGAGTTTATAGTCATTTAGAAGAAAACTCAATTATGGCAGTAGAACAAAAGGGCAATAAAAGAAAGTCATATGGAACAAAGGATCATTTGTTGTTAAATAAAGTTATAGTGGAGAACTGTAAGAAAGGGAAGAATCTAAGTATGGCATGGATTGACTATAAAAAAGCATTTGATAGTATCCCACATTCATGGATAAAAGAGTGCTTAAAAATGTATAAGGTACATCCTACAATGATTGATTACATTACAGTAACCATGGAACAGTGGCAGACCACTTTGCAATTAAGCCATGATAAAGGACAGATTATTATCCCAGGGATAAAAATCCAAAGGGGGATATTCCAGGCTGACTCCCTCTCACTGTTGCTATTTTGCCTTGCCATTAATCCATTACAATGTTTACTTAAAAGCTAAGGTTACGGCTATAATTTGGCTTCTAGAAAACAACAAAGTCTAATGACTTCTCATCTTCTATTTGTCAATGATTTAAAATTGTATAGCTCATCAGATGAGGAACTGAAAGCAAAGCTGCAGGTTGTCAAAACTTTTTCAGATGATATTGGAATGTCATTTGGTCTTGATAAATGTGCAAATGCAACTTTTAAAAAAGGAAAATTGCAGCACCAGGAAAACATCAGTTTGGGACAAAAATGTGATATAAAAGAACTTGAGCAAGAGGGGGTGTAAAAATACTTGGGAACTGATGAAGGATCAGCAATAAAACATGAACAAATGCAAATAAAGCTTAGTAAGGAATACTTTAGAAGACTTAAATTAATTCGGAAAACAGCATTGACACCTAGGAACAAGATCCAAGCTATAAATCAATTTGCTCTTCCTGTCCTAACTTATAGTTTTGAAGTGATTGACTGGCCCCAAAAAGTGCTGGATAGATTGGATATTAAAACAAGAAAGATGATTCATGCTCACCAAATGATTTATAAAAATCAGTGTATACCAAGATTGTATATTCCCCATTCTGAAGGAAGGATGGGCCTCCATGAAATTTATTACATGTATAGATCTGCAATCGTGGGACTCCACACATATCTACTGATCTCACAAGATCCAAATGTGGTGAAAGTTTTGAAACATGAGGAGAATAAATCTAAGATGACAACTCTGCTTAATTTAGCAGAAGCATATCGACGTCAAGCAGGAATGGAAATCAAACCAGAAGTGGATAAAAACTAGGCAGCAACTGAATGTGCTAAAAAAACACAAAAGAAAGAATATAAGTTGAAGGATCAGATGAGAAGGCAAGAAATGTGGAAAAAACATAAATATAGTTGCAAGTATAGAAAACTTCTGGAAGAGCCTCATGTTGATCAAGAACAAATGCAGGAATGGTTAAGGAGTGGTGAATTTACATCAATAAATTAAAGGTTAATATTGGCAGCCCAAGATAGTGGGCTACATACACGCTGATTTACTAAGTCCATTGAACATGTGGGAGAAACAGACATATGTAGGTTTTGTGGAACCGAAGTGGAAACAGTCACACACCTTATTGCTGGTTGCGACTCTCTAATGGCAGAGGGACTGTATACTGAAAGGCATAAATGTGGCAAGATTGTTACACTGGAGATTGTGCAAACATTATGGTATCAAAGTGGCTGAAAAACACTGGAAACATGAGCCACAGAGATTCATTGAAAATGATGAAATTTATATCACATGGGATCACTCAATATCAACAGTCCAAAAGATAGATGCTAGAAAACTGGATATAGTGGTCCAAGAAAAGAAGACAAAAGTAGCATTGATCATTGAAATCGCCACACCTAGTGACTACAGTGTCTTGCGTACAGAGTGAGACACAAAATCATAAAATACCTCAATCTGCAGGCAGAAATTAGAGCCATGTGGAAGAAAGATACCCAGACAGTTCCTACTGTAGGAGCAACTGGTCTTATAAAAAAAAGAATTTACAGTCGTATTTAGATATGTTACCAATTCATGTAACACCATACAAATTGCAGAAGGAGTCATTACTGGGCACATTGCGGGTGCTGTGAAGAGCACTTTTGGCTAACATCAAAGAGTGAAACAATACTAATTTCATGAACTTTAATCATACTTTGACTTAGGAATGGGGTCCATTCCTGTCATGGTATTAGAAACCCAAAAGTCTTGGAGAAATTAAAGGCAGAAACTGTATAAATCATATCAATATTTACAAATGACATAAAATTATTTACAAAATTCCATATAGCTGGGCTGGCAGTATTTCCCTTTGTTACACTGGCTTCCATATAACTGCGGTGGTGGTGCTGCGATAGCGTTGTCGCCTCACAGTTAGACATTGCCCGTTCGATTCTCAGTTAGAGCGTCTACTGTGTGACGACATGCGTGAATGGGCATTCCTTCGTTGAAGGTTGTGTGTTAGGCCCGGCAAGCCAGCACGTAAAACTCTACTGCCAATCATTAGCGGACCGGAGTTCCGCTGTGGTGACCCCTAACTGGGAAAAGCCGAAAGACACACACACACACACACACACACACACACACACACACACACACACATACACTGGCTTCCATATTTTATTTTATTTTCCTCTTTTCTCCCATGTTTTGTATCCATTTTCTTCAATCATTCTCCTTCTGGAAATAACAAATTTTAGATATACCACCACAATCATCTTCTAATAAATCTCTCACATCTATCTTGTTCTACAACCAACCAGCCATTTCATTCACGCTCCATACAATGGATTTCCACCTCCATCTTTCTTGAGTCCCTTTCCCCATCACCCACACACTTACCAATGGGGAACTGGAATCGTAGAACACAGCTGGGGAACTGCAGCCTAAGAATATGAGCCTGTGGGGGGTGCTGATGGAGGGGGTGTTAAATACAAGAGTAAAATCACCTAGGTTAGGAATAGAGCACTGCCTAAGTGCAGTTCAGATTGTGGCTCAGGGAACAAACAGCTGGAATGTATTCTGTGTAGCAGGAATACAGTGGATAGTTGAATGCAAGTTACGGCAAAATTTCAAATGTGTTTGTACTTCCTAGTTTATATGTATGAAATCTGTTGTGGTTTTTGTGGACAAGCTTGTCTGCCTATGAGGGAATATGCACATGTTTATAACATGCAGAAATCTTATAATAATATATATAAAATTGCTGATGTACTTACCCAAGAAAATAATATATTTGATATTATTTATCTTGGGAGTAACAGGAAAGACTATACTGCAGATTTATGGTATTAGAAACCCAAAAGAATTGGAGACAGTAAATATATTTATAACTTAGAAAATTGATGTAATGCTTTATTGCAGGCAGTTCAAAACATTTTAAAACATTTACCACAACACTATATTTGATAAACTGAAGACAGGCAGATTACTTTTGTGGTTTTTTAATATTTATGCCACAAATTATTAAAGTTTGCTTTTTATGACTATTCCTCCTTCACAAAAATAATGAAAAGTTAGTGCTGTGCTCTAGAAGGCTTTAACATGTCTTTAGGCCTAACAGGATCCTTTTATCAGGACTTATTAAGTTATGTGTGTTAGATATAAAGCTTAAAAAAACAATCATGCCTAGAAAGGGAAGTGAATTTGTCAGTGTATGTAAAGAAAGTGTACATCTCAAGTGTTTAGTATGACAACTATATTTCAGAGATGTTTGTGTGTGTGTGTGTGTGTGTGTGTGTGTGTGTGTGTGTGTGTGTGTGCGCACAATATTTTTGCCTATGTTTCCTTTATTTGTAACCTTTTTACTTGCTGTTTTCAGGCCTTGTTAAGAAAATTTTGCAGTCAGCCTAATATTAAAGACATAAAACTTTTTAAAAGCAGAGTGTTTTCAGAAAATGGGCAAACTATCCCCTTATACTGTTCCGTATTGACAAGCCCATAAAAAAGTTGAAGTGTCTCATGACTACAGCTAATGGTGTTAGGCTTTTTTGGCCTGAATGCCTTAATAAAGCTTTATAAAATGAAAAATGTCATTTGCATTCATAAGCCATGAGGCTGAAACATTTGTATGTCCTTATGGGTTAATTTCCATATTTCACATGGGCCTCTTTCAAAGGAGATTTAAGGTATTATACAGTGAACATTCTGGTTTATAAAGATCTTCTTGAATTTGTCTCCCTGTGTGGCTTTTCAGTGTGACCTTATTACTTCTTGTTTTGATCGAGTGTTAAGGTTGTACTGACTGCTACTCTCATGGTTAGTAGTGCTAGAAAGCTATATTTTATAATAACAACTCTCTTGTCATGAATAAAGCACAGATGTCAAACTGTGAGTAATAGTAATTTTGTATTTATTGTTAACTTTCTGATACAGGCAGCAGTTTGGATTCAGAGTAAATTGAACATGAGATTATGCATTCCCAGAATTAAAAAAAAAATTAATTTCCTTCAGTATAAACCAAGGCTCAGGTTCAGACTATTGGCTGTCAGGCTGCGCAACCGAATTCGCTTAATATTCATCGCTCACCTTTCCAAAGGTGTACAGAAATGTCATTGAAGTGCTGGAACTGACATGTCTAAGAGTAATCAGGCTGGGAAAAATGCACTGCCACTAGCTTGGCAGTCATTTTAATGCAACTGGGTATCTATGGGCATCCATCCTAGATCTGCGTGTCTGAACACTCTCTGCTATATAACATCTCTCTGAATGTTTCCTGTAAGGGCAGATTTTAAATACTGTTTTTATATACTTAGAAAGTTGCTAGAATAACAGAATTTGTGTTAGCATGCATTTTCTGAAGGATCTAAAGCATGAAACTCAAATACTCCAATGTATGTCATTACTTACTGACTTCAATCCTTAGGCATTTGCCAGAAAACCATACATTTTATGTGGAATAAACTAAAACTATGAGTCAAAATTTTTGATATTCTGGAAAAATCTGGACAGCTGAGAGGTATGAAAGGAAGCCTGTGCATTTAAACTCCAATAAAGTTGCTAAGCTGAACAGATCATCTTCAGTGTTTGCAGGGTTTTGTGCCATTTTCAACTGTGTTCATTCTGGTCTTTTCTGTGCTTCTCACAGGATGATTCTTTAGATTTTATGGTTGTTTAAATGACAACAGGGTCAATAATTCTTCACAGCATTTTCTAACCATTGGCGTTATGCTTCCCTGATTCTGGCAGTGTCAGTGATCTATTGCATTTTAACGAGGGATTCCAGAGTCAGTGATCTATTACCTTTTAATGAAGGATTCCAGAGTTAGTGATCTATTGCATTTTTATGAGGGATTCCAGAGTCAGTGATCTATTGCATTTTAACAAGGGATTCCGGAGTCAGTGATCTATTGCATTTTAATAAGGGATTCCAGAGTCAGTGATCTATCCCATTTTAACAAGGGATACCAGAGTCAGTGCTCTATCGCATTTTTTATGAGGGATTCCAGAGTCAATGATCTATCGCATTTTAATGGGGGATTGCAGAGTCAGTGATCTACTGCATTTTAATGAGGGATTCCAGAGTCAGTGATCTACCAGATTTTAATGAGGGATTCCAGAGTTAGTGAACTAATGCATTATAATGAGGGATTCCAGAGTTAGTGAACTATTGCATTATAATGAGGGATTTCAGAGTCAGTGATCTATAGGATTTTAACCAGGCATTCCAGAGTTAGTGTGTGAAAATATGCTCTGAGGCTAGAATCATGCAATAATGTTATCACTGCTGCTGACATGAGAATCCATAGATGTTGTATTGAAAATATAACTTTAAGCTATTGAAAAGTGGTTAGCATATGAAAAAATATTAATTAAAAGCACGCTTATGAGTTTTCATTTTAAAACTACAGTTGTCTACTTATGGCAATTTCACTATGCATTTCATACAGAGCAATACAATGATTCATCTAAATATTTAGTGGTGAAGAACAAACCCACTGAAACACAATCTACATATCATTTTATCCTATTATCAGAACAAAACATCAAGCACATCAGAACTGAACAAAATACAAACATGTGAACATCACCCAGTATTCAACACCAATTGATACAATACTAAAAATAATATAAATCACTAAATAGTAGGAGAGAGACCTCTTGTCTCACCAAGCCAGCACCAAACTACAGCATACCATAAAGTGCAACGTATGAAGTTAAAGCACCAATGGCATCGACACCCCCTCAAAGTTAGCTTGTGAAATCTGCATTTCATTACATGTACACAGTAGTGGGGCATGTATGTATAACATGTACAAACACAAAGGAAAATAAAGCACTCCATTTGTAGTGTGAATGTAGACCTTTCTAAAAAACAGTTAGGCTGCAAGTTGCACCTTTGTGTGGTATATATATATATATATATATATATATATATAAGCATACACATAGTTAAGGTGAACAAGTGCTCAAAAAATATGGTGAAGCACATACTTTTAAATTTGTTATAATTGACCATGTTATAGCAGATCCATGAGGTGGAAATATAAAGGCTCAGTTGAGCAAAAAAGAAATAACATGGCAAATTCTTACAGATGCAGCTAGAGAACCAGGGTTAAACGAGTATATCACTATAAAACCTATTCTGAAACTGCGTTAGTATAGTGACAGATATGTTTAAAATATATTTTATTACTACAGTTTTGTCATAGAGATGATTTCATATTGAAAAATTAAGTTGTTGAGAATGTTACATTTTGTACACATAATATAAAAATATCCATTGGTTGACATAAATATATTGGTTGACATATATACATATTGATCAATATAAAATTGTTTTTTCAATAACCATCAGCCTACATTTACATGTATTGTATTACATAATTGTTAACATATTTTTATTTACTTTTATATGTATATTTATGCAGTCTTTTTATAAGAGTAGATTTCAGTTTTTTATATGAATTGATTTTAGTTTCATAGTATGTATAGGAAATAATACACAAACCATAGTTGAGTAACAGTATTTTTATACATGTTATAATTGATTATTGGATTAATACTAATGAAATTAATTTTAACACCAGCTGAAATTCATTGTAACCGTGTTACTTTAAAAAGTTATGGTGGGCGGATTTTGGAACCAAAAAGTTTTTAAATAAACTGTTAGAACAAACTGTTAGGTATTCTGATGAAGTCCACATCAGTGTGGATGAAAGCGCTTAATACGAACAAGTTTGTATAAGTTACGGTCTATTAAAGAAGTAATTCCATAATTCAGCTTTGGATTTCATTCATTGTGCATCCATGATTTATTGATAAAAGTTTTTTTACTTTGTGTTTATTTAAAAAACATAAAACAATGACTGATGATGTGTTTGTGTGCAGAACAAAAAAATAAATGAGTCTAAAGAGAGTATTATGGACATAGCATCAGGCCAAAGTGGCTGAGAGTCTTCAAATTATACAATGTGGCTAGTAATTCTACTAAACATTATCACATATTCATTAGTGCATCGTGTTATATGGTAGACCATGCTCATAATGTTCCTGTTAAAGCAGTACAGCTCTTCCTGAAACCAGAAGTCATCACTGCTGTACAGTGAACAATGTCAATAACTTGCTCTATGAAACTGAATAGCAATGAAGAAATATATTATTTGTATGTACTTTAGTAATAAAGATCACAGCTAGACTTACAAGAGTTATAAATATGTATACCACTTATTGTTACAGTTACAGAAGTCAAAATTTACATTTAACAACTGATCTTCTTGTGTTTGTGGTTTTAGGTTATGGACTGTGCAATGCCACTAATTGGAGAGCATCAGGCAGAAGATCAGCAACTAATAGCGGATCTGGTGATAGCAAAAATGAACCAGACTGTGCCAAAGACATCAGCTCCTTCACCTCAGAGACCAACAGCTACACAGCAGCCACAGGTAAGACAGAGACTATAGGAATCATACAAATACCGTGTGCAAAAATGTTTTACTTACATATGCTTCTTGAGCACATATGCACACACACACACACCCACACCCACACACACACACACACACACACACACACACACACACACACACACACACACACACGCACACACACACACACGCACACACACTTGTGCACACACATAAACACATACACATACATACATATGTGCACACAGAAATGTAGCACATGCACACAGGAGCGCGCACACACACACACACACACACACACACACACACACACACACACACACACACACACACACACACACACACACACACACACACACACACACAAGAAAACACACATATCATTCAAGCATAACTGGCAGCATAATGTTAGGTACCAGCATTCAGAAATTCAAGCTGTTGCAAATACAAAAAACAACGATTATCAGCCTAGACATAGAAAAGGCTTTTGATTCTATTAGTTGGTCTTATCTGCAAAGAATTCTGATTGGTTTTGAATTCTCTTCAGATTTTGTCAACTTATTAATGAAAATTTATAGTGGGGCACAAGCTTATGTGAAAATTGGATCATATCTATCCTCACCACTAGAAATCCTCAAGGGAACTAGACAAGGTTGTCTTTCGTCACCATTGTTTGCTCTTTCAATGGAACCTTTTGCTACATATATCAGAAACAAGCAAAATATAAAAGGCTTTCAAGTTAATAAGGACTATTAGCCTAAGATACAGTTATTTGATGATGATATTTTAACGCTGGGTGATATTGATGGTTCTTTGCATGATGTTATAAATACCTTAAGCAAGTTTGAAAGAATTTCACGGCTTAAATTTAATCATAATAAATCCAAAACATTACTAATTAACAAAAAGATCAACAAAAACCTAAGAAAGAATAGCCTGTTTAATTGGGAGAATGATGTATTAGAATATTTGGGTGTCAGTATAAAGAGTACATGGAAAGAGTCTGTTAACCTAAACTACAATAATTTAATAACCACCATTAGTGAACTAATCAAAAGATTGAATAAAATGTTCTTCACAATAGAGGATAGGCTCTCTTTAATTAAAATGATAATTTTAACTAACATTTTGTCTTATATACAGTCATTGCTACTACCCTGTCCCAAAAACGTATTTAAAAAAATTAGATTCCATACTACTTAAATTTTTATGGTTCCCCTTAAAAGCTAGGATTGCATATAAATAGCACATTAGAGCTTGGAACAGTAATGGGATAGCATTCCCTAGCTTAGATCTTTATTCCAAATCAGTTGTAATTAATGTAACATTACATTGGATCACACCTACCTATGTATCTGTCTGGAAAACAATACATGAGATTCATATAACTGATGTCAGAACTACAGAAAATCAGTTTAAGGAACAATATGGAATAAGCAGAGTTCATTGGTTTTACGTAAATTTTGTTAATTTAATAACAAGTCTGATAATTTTTCTTATGGCATTAATCAAATATTTCATAACTTTAAAAATATAATCACTTGTAATTACAAAATTAAACAATTCCTATTTCTTATATTCCCTATAGCATACTCCCCTGAGTTTCTTTCAACATCAATGTGATGTAAAAATTAAAGGAAAATAACTTGATATTCTGGCATCAATTTATTGAATCTGACTTGATTGTTGTCTATGTTCACATGAAGCTTTAAAAACTATATTTACTTATATAATTATCTCCTTACATCTCTGTCTGTCTGGGACTATTTTATCTCAGAAAAGGTAATTGCTGACTGTGTTTTCTGCAGTGCTGGTTGATGTTTTAAATGCAGGGAAGTAGTTCCTATCCCTCTATCTGTAACTTTTTTTTTCACTTTAGCATATGCCGTTGGGGTGTCACTTATACAGTGATAATTGTCTGGAGCCAAAGTTTACATCGCTGGGTCACTGTATGTAGTACATACTGAATGCAGTAGTTTAGTCACCCTGCAGACTCACACACAGTGAGTCCTTGTAAGGTTTTATTAATCATTCATTTTATATCATGTAGAGGCAAGGTTTACATCACTGTGTGGGTATTAATGTCATCGTTGTCCATTCATAGTTCAGACTTGCATGCACAGTAACTCTTTACAGATTTCTGTTAGGAAATTGATTTCTATTACTATATTTTCCTCTTACAAAAAGAACTAACAGCTGTAGTTACCACATTTGCGATGTTTTGAACATGTGTGGTTGCAGATGTAATTGAGAGAAATAAGAAAAGTTTGTAGTGTGTGTGAAGCATGTGAGCAAAGTGTACTTCAAATGTTAGAGAGACGATCACCCAGCAGTGTAAAATCTTGGCTCGAGATGACTGTCACTGCTGAAGTGATACCCCAACCCCATGTGCAAAATGGGAAAAGGGGTTGAGGATAGATGGAGCTTTTGTATCTGGTGATATGAAATAGCTGCTCCATGATACAATAGCAGCTGGACTTATTATTGTTAGTTTATGCTGGATTTATAACGAGTACTCTGGTTGGATTAACCAATCAACGTGCATGTTTTTCATGTTTAGCGATGCTCCATTGTATAATAGTAAATAATTCACAGTTACATTGCTTTATTAATCTACTAGAAATCACACTGTAGTATACCTTCTCTTAATCATACAACAGTGATTCTTAATTGTTTTTGTCACAAACTTTCTCTTCTGATTATATTTTTACTGCTATGCTACTTAAATTTCTGTTACTGTTTTTCATTGATCTAGAAATGTAATATATATTACACAATATCTACTGATTGTTTTGTATTTAAAGGAGTTCTCTCCACACATTTCAATATGGAGATGTTTTTTTTTTCTCTTATATATCCTATATATATTTTTGTCCATTCAGACTATCCTGGTAAACAAATGTAAAATAAAATAAATAAATAAATAAAATAAACTTACATATGCATTTTTTTCTTATATAGTCCTTGATCAAGAAATTAGTTTACAGAGATTTTCCATGAGAACAGCTTGCAGTGAGAGTCATGGAATTATGCAAGTTGAATGTAAGCTAATCAAAACTTTAGAAACTGTAGATTAATTAGTAAATTTCCCAAAATGTGAGAAAAGAGGAGAAATGGTGGGAAAATCAAGAAAGAAATAAGTATATAGAGGTATATACAGGTCAAAGTAAAGGTGCTGAGGTACGGGTTTAATTCAGGTAGAGATCTCCTTTACACTGAATGGGACTGGCATAGTGGTTAGCAAATCATGAGAGAAGATAAGTGCTACCCAGATTTTATATGTATTTGTTTATTTAATTATTAATTCACTGGCTGTGGATCACTCAGAATGTTACACGTTAATTAATTTAGGTGTTTTGGATCTCACTGACTAATGTGTTCTGGCATAGTACGTAAAAGGTGAGTCAGATACTTCTGTTAGATACTTCCCAACATGGACATAGCTCAGTCAGAGAGATGAAGATAAAACAAGTTAACAGATGATTCTCATACAAAGTTCCCAGAAAGTCTTGAGAATGAGTGAGGTATTTCACAAAAGTGGTGAAGAAGTAGAACTCCCGTTGTTGGCATAAACTGTGGTCTTATGTTTAGTCAGGATGATTTATGGAAGGCAAATGTATATTCTTTAACATGTTTAGCAATTCTTTGTGTTCTAATATGTTGAACAGAGCAATAACTAGGGTGGAAAAAATGGAGCAGCTACCTTGGGTACAAACTGTCAGGGAGGTGCAAATAGCAGGTGCAAGTAACAGCGAATTGCAGGTCAAATGTGAAGTACTGAAGCAGAAGTGTGCAGTAATTTAACTACAGCAAGCTGTTTGTTACATTAGTAGTAGTTGTTACATTAGTATGAAGTAGCTTGCTACAGCTTTGTTTTCAGCTTTGAGAAGATGTTAAGAGTATTTGAGGTGGGTGCCAGTTTGGGGATCTGCACAGGGCACCTGATGCTCTAGCTATGAGTCTGATGTCAAACTATGTTTATTCCAGGAATTATAGAATAATTTATGACAAAGGTTTGTCTGTTATTGCCTGAAAAGGTGGTCTAATTTAGCGACTGACACTTTCATTATTTCCCCAACAACTTCAATAAAATGGATAATGCTATCAATAGTAATATCAAAATACTCAAGTAAAACATGTGCTCAGAGAATAATAAGTTGTAACTAAGGAATTCCAGACAGAAAAGGTATTTCATTATTTCATTTTTATTAGTACACTAGCCAGGTAAACCCAGTAAGCACAAAACTCCTTTCAGAAGTCATTGGGGACCATTATCCTGAGTGTATATAAAACAGAAAACAGGGGAATATTGAATACAATAAACAACAGAATTTCAACCACAAAGATATAAAAAATAATACAGTTGGATAGTTTCTAACAGAGGCAGAAAACAATACTAAACTATTCTCACTAAATGTCCCTGACTGACTAAAGAATTACTGTTCCCTGACTACTTACTAAAGCATGGCAAACTGATGTGTACTGAGTGTCTTACCACAGCAAAAGCCAGATTATGTCTCCCTTGTCTGTGTGGATGTGTAAGATATATATCCTATCAGAAATATTTCCTCTCAGGTTCCAAAGTGCTGCTGTGAGAGCTTCAAAGACACCAGATGCTGTTGAGAAGATGACATCACCTCTGGTCACCTTAATCTGATACAATACATACACATAACTTTTCTAAGATCTGTGGCAGCATCTAAAAGCTATAACACAGTTTCAAACTTTCCACCCTTCCAGGGTTCTCTGATAAACATACACATTTGATCATTTATAACAGTACAACCTAATATACATGCATACATTCTTTCAGTCCAGCAGGACCTACTGTTGATGCATTTTTAACACAAGTAGCTTTACAAATATATTTTCAACTCAAATATCTGTACAAATCAGTGTGATAGTCAAATAACATAAAATTATTTTCAAAACTCTAGCTAGCTATGCTGGCATATGCACACATGTACTGCCCTACTCTCCCTGGCACACATGGCACTGCCTTATTACATCACAGCTACAAGCAGTAGAATGGATAGGAGAATCCAGTAAAAAAAAAAGAACTGTTATGCAATTCTTTACATGTAGCTCAATATGTGAGGTTTAGAAAGTAAAGCACATGCTTAAGTATAATAGCAGGAAGTGAACACATGCATAAGTATAACAGCAGGAAGTAAAACACATACCTAAGTATAATAGCAGGAAGTAACCACATTCCTAAGTATAACAGCAGGAAGTAAACACATGCCTAAATATAATAGCAAGAAGTACAAGTTTGAAAGCTTAGGTGTTCTGTGTTGTGGAAATTACAGCTATCTCAAGTCAATATAAGGAAGTAAATTCTTCAATAAATGTTAGGAATAGTTTCTTTCATTTCCTAACAGTAAGGAGGCAATGAAGCAAACTGCCACATGTGCTGTGGCATACTACAGGAATAGTTCTAGTGAACCATATTTCAGTTCAATAGTATAACACAGTGAACCTGTCCTCTTAGAAATGTTTCCAGATGTTCAGTTATACAAGCGTTTCACATTTAGAATTATATGAAAGCAAATTGCTGACATGAGGAACTCTAACCAGTATCTGATAAAATTAAGTGAAGGAACTTTATTAGATAACGTAATGTGGTATTTATTGGCTGTAGCTTCATAAAAAGTCACAGTTAATGATGGCATCTAAATGGTAAAATACAGATAGTTAGGCTTATAAGAACGGTCAGAAATAGTTTGCAATCAAGGCAAATTTTGTTTATATTAGGATGATGCAGTAAGCCATTACACAAATTAAATCTGCTGAGTCAGACATCAGATTCTATTTCCAATGCAGATGGTAATTGGGGGATCTGTTTTTTTTTTTTTTTTTTTTTTTTGTCTGACACTAGCCTGGTATTTTCTGAAATTAAGAGGCTAAGCTTGATTTACAATGTGTTCCTTCTACAGATATTTTAAGGAAGTAAGTGAACTGTGGACAAATCCAGTTCTACAACTAGCCAATTGCAAAAGACTGAATCTGGTCATATTGAGATATACAGTTTTTTGTACAGAATAAAGCAGTACTGGTAAACAAGCTGTGGCAGGAGAGTAAAAATGTCCTGGTAGGGCATACTTTTCCATGTAGTGTTAACTACTATGATATGGTAAAGGGCTTAATGTGCTATGATTAGGATGTGATACATTCTAACCCTCCAGTACTGGAAATGTGGAAAACTCTGAATGAAGTGTGATTTTACAAAATACATATGTTGTATGTGACATTGATTTTTATGGATTATATAAGGACCAAAACTGTGCCATATCATTGTCTCTTATAAAATATGCCAAAGGATCAATGTCCAATTCAAAAAGTTAGCCTTAAAGGTTAGCCCTTTTTTCTTCCCTTTCATATTCAGAAATGATCTAGGACACATAGTCTTAGTTTAACACATTAAAGTACCTGTATGTATCTGGATTAATTGGATATGACATTAAAAGCGTTTTAGTACTAAGCATGACTGTCAATTTGCAATGTCAAAATTCTTTACCAATATCTAAGTAGTAGAAAGGACTGATTTGATTTGCTTCAGTTATAGTTTATTTATTTATTTATTTATTTTACATTTGTTAACCGGGCCAGTCTAGCTGGATATATTTCCATTTTCAGTAGAGGCCCGGGGAGAAAAGCTCCAGCAAAATAGAAAATTAAAAATGTTGTTACATGGTAAATGAAAGGATTTAAAATAAAAGTACAAGTAATAATAACATACTGAAGATATTTACACTTGAAAAAGGGACAATAAAAAATGTAGCACAGTAAGATTCATAAGGAATTTTTCACATCAAAGTAGAAAGATTTCAGCAGTATGTTGATTAGAGTTCAAACAGTAACAGCCTTGCTTGCATGAATTAGCTTTAAAATGTTAGTAAGTTTATTTGGAAGAGGAAGTATCAGTAGTGAAAGTGGGTGGTTAGTCATGGTTGCTACAAGGGCATAACCAGTGCGTTTTGAGGTGTTTTTTGAGTTTTAGTTTAAAGAGAGGCAAGGAAGAGAGTAGAGTTAGTTCAGTGGGTAGCTGGTTCCAGTTTTTTCCCACTGTGTTAGTAAACAGAGAGTCACCAGCCATGTTGTTAGACTTGGTTATGCTAGCGAGTAGTTTGCTAGAAGAACATAAGAAATTCAGATTGTTATAGGGGATTAAGAG
Organism: Protopterus annectens; assembly: GCF_019279795.1. Lineage (NCBI taxonomy): Eukaryota > Metazoa > Chordata > Ceratodontiformes > Protopteridae > Protopterus > Protopterus annectens. The sequence goes on from NC_056739.1 coordinate 1,518,845,854, forward strand.
ATTGGAGAGTATAGGGGTGGTGTTGGGTTGGTAAAATATCTTGTGGGCAATGGTGAGTTGGGAGATTATCAGATGGTTTTGGAATTCAAGCCAGTCTAGCTGCCAAAGATTCAGACAGTGGGGGGTTCTAAAGGGATTGCCAGTGGCAAATCTGGCGATGTTATTATAGGAAGTTGCTAGTTTGTTAAGATTATTTTTCTTTAGGTTAGTATATATAGGTGAGGTGTACAGAAGAGTTGAGATTAGATGGGAGTGAGCAATCTTGGTTCTGGCTTTTGGGGTTAGGAAAGGTTTGATTCTATATAAGGAGCCTATTTTTCTGTTGACTGTTTTAATGGTGTTATTTATATGGTAATCAAATGTAAGGTTATTGTCAATGGTAATTCCTAACAGTTTAGTGGTAGAGTCAGGGAATATAATAGTGCCATTATTGGAAGTGACTGAGAAATCTATGGGGGAGGACTTAGTAGTGGGAGTAAAGAGAAGGAGCTTGATTTTTGTGGCATTAAGAAGAAGGCAGCATTTTGTAAATCATGTTTCTACAATGTTAAAAACATTTTGAGTAAGAGAATGTAGTTCTGATGGGGAGTATGCTGAGCATACTAGCGTAGAATCATCTGCATATTGAATGTTGGTGGCTTGAGGAATTGCTACATGGAGGTCATTGATAAATAATGAGAAAAGAAGTGGTCGAAGAATAGAGCCCTAAGGGACTCTGAGGGTGACTGGCAGAAAGGATGAAATTTGGTTTTCCCAGAGAACTGCCTGTTGCCTGTTGCTAAGGTAGGATCTGAACCATTTAACAGCCTGAGAGTCAAAGGAAAGGGATTCAAGAATATTGATTAGAAGGGTGTGGTTTACCATGTTGAAAGCTTTTGAGAGGTCAATAAAGAGTGCAGATGAGAGGTTGTTTTTATTATGGTTTCTATTGATGGTATCTGTAAAGGATACAAGGGCAGTTGTGGTACTGTGTGATGGCCTAAAGCCATGTTGGCAGTTTGCTATTATGTTATGTTGAGATAAATGATGTAAAAGTTGTTGGTGAATGCATTTTTCCATAATTTTTGCTAAGGGTGATAAGAGAGCTATTGGCCGATAGTTAGAGTAGTCATTTGAGTTCCCACCTTTGTGCTGTGGGATAATGTGGGAGATTTTCCAAATGTCTGGAATGGTTCCCTCCTTAATTGTCCTATTTATAAGGATGGATATAGGGTAGGCAATTACTTTGGCTGCTTTTTGGAGATATTGTGACAGTAGCTGGTTGGCAGAAGGAGTACAAGGCTTGAGTTTTTGGATGAATTTATAGATGAGAGTAGTAGAGATGGGTTGCAGTTTGAATGCAGGTAGAGTGCCTGGTATGGTGGTAGGAAGGCTGGTAGGAAGGCTTGAGTTGTCAGGGATTAGCTGACTAGCTAGTGATTGTATGGTCTCAGTGAAGAAAGAATTGAAGGTATTGGCAGTTTGATGGGGGGTATTTGGATCGGCATCAAGTGGGGTGGGTGTTCGAGAGTGCCCTGGGGAAAGGAGTTTATTGATACTAGACCAGAACTTCTGGGGATTATTTTGGTGAGTTTGCTGCAGTTTACAGTAGTAGTTATTTTTATCTGTAAGTATTGCCTTTTTTGTACTATTTCTCAGCTGCCTAAAATTTAGTTGATCAGAGATATTTCTGTTAGCTCTCCACTTAACCCAAGCTTTGTTCCTAAGCAAAATTTGATGTTTGGTTTCTTTAGAAAGCCATGGGGCTGGGTTAGACTTCATTCTGATGGACCGTTTAGGCGCATGCCTGTCCAGGATAGATAAGAATTTAGAGTTAAGATACTTTACAGCCTCTTCAAGTGGTAGGGTTTTTAAAGGGTTCCAGTCACAGGGACTAAGTTCATTTTGAAATAATTCTGAGTTAAAGTATTTGGTAGAGCGTGCTATTCTAAAGGTGGGGAGGTTGGGAATATAATTTTTTTTCTCTTATGATGTATGTATGATGATACCTGATACTGATTTGTGTTTCAGGTAGAGTACAAAGCTACAGTCGTTCAGATGTATTAAGGATTGATGAGATAACTGAATTCCATTTTTCTACACTACCATATATAATTTGTAGTGTTGATTAATTATGTAAGCCTTACTGAGCAGCTATATTTAAGATTCATAACTGCTATAAAAAATGCATTGGTAGCTAGCCTTCATGAAGTGGTGGATGCTTTGTAACCATGCAACTGTATATTAAAGGATACTAAGAAGACATTTAAATCCTGCTCTGGGAAAGATATGAACATCTTATAAGGAAGAATAGTCTGAAGATAAAGCATTAAATGGTCATTTTAGAGCATGGCTTTGCTGTATGAAATAAAATAACAACATTGATTAACTGTGCAGGCCTGCATGGTCATTTTCCATTGTTTAATACTGCTGATAATGTAAGCGTTGATACTTGTCTTTTGGGCTAAGGATACGTTTCACTTTAAGCCTACTGGATAGTTTCTTAAACACTGCAATAACATTGCATATGATGACTCTCTGTATTCATATCACTGCCTGGGGACTTTCAGATTGGGAAAATGTACTCAGAAAGATAACGCACATCCACTTTAAACTTGGCCACAGCTAGGTGGTAGATGGCTGAACCCCATGGTCATCTATGATGTCTGCTAACTACTGAAACATGGATGCATCTTGTTAGCTCTGAGGTATGCTTACTTGTAGGGAACAGCAGTATAAAACTTTCTGTGATGCATGTTTAACTCCTGGCTCAAAAAAAAACTTACTAAGATTGGAATGATTTTTATTTTAATAACTAGTTCCTGAAGGATGCTTCTGTGTTTTAGTTATGCAAGCATCTTGATGGGATGTTAAACAGCTGAAACTCACAACTGGGATGACAAACCTTTTTTAACTTTCTCATGGGTCTTTTATTCTATCATAACACATTATAAGTATTTATTAAATACAGTGAATCAGCTACCATTAAGTTGTACTCTAATGTAAATTAATAGCCTCTGGAGTAACTGAACTGTTAGTATTTGTGCCTACTAAAAAGAGCATGGAAGAGCTTTTTTATATAGTGACACTTACTTCATTCATGTCTTGCCCTTGGTGCAGAGAGATAATGATGCCATAACATAACTTTGTCAAGTTTGCCTAGTTAGTTTAATGTGCACTGCATTAAGGGGATGCATATTCTGTAACTGTACGATTTGGTTAAATGTTTTAAACTGGAAAAACAATCTGTGCATTTTGAATACAACGTTATTTACAGAAAACATGCTTAAGTATTGTTCTAGAAGTTTAAGTATAATAGTGGCTGTGGAATTTGAAGCAGCATAATATAACAGTTAATGATGGTGCTAAAGTCAGCCTTGCTTACTGCAACTGCATAGAGCAATATTAATAATCTGTTAATTCACTATTACAACTGTAAAAGTCTTTAATGCAATGTGAGTTACTATGGAATAAAAAAAACATTGTCTTAAGCTACTTGCACAGTATGTTATGAAGCAAAAATGTTGCAAAGTTATGATATGCAACCTCAAGGGAAGAAGAGTTAAAAAAAACTCTTTTTTTTCTCAAAAAAGTTGTTTTATTTTTCAAATAAAGTTGAATAAATTCCATAGTATTTGTATATAGCTGGGGTGCTTTCTGTGTGGAGTCTGCATGTCCTCCCTGTGGTTGCGTGGGTTTCCTCCGGGTGCTCCAGTTTCCTCCTACATCCCAAAGACATGTTGTAGGTGGATTGGACACTCTAAATTGGCCCTAAGAATGAGTGAGTGTGTGTGCCTTCTGTGGAAGGTTGGGCGCAGGGCTGGCAACTCGACACCATTAAACTCCACTGTCAGTCATGAACGGATTGGTGATCCGCTGTGGCGACCCCTAACCGGGAAAAGCTTAAAGAAGAAAAAGTATTTGTATATAGCATCTTAAATAACTATATACACTATTTTACATCAGCCTGACACTATAACAGAGCTCAATATATACAATTACTTTATAAGTATAACAATCTATTTATCAGAGTGTATCCGTTCAGTTATTGTACAGTGTCAATCAATGATAAGACTTTTTTCCATGGATTGTTATTAAATGGCTTAGGATGAATCCTTAATTCTTTAATTTTAATTTCCAACAATGCTGTGGTCCTCAGTAGGCTGTAGAAGTCTTCCAAAGTCGGTATTGTGTTTATATTCCATCTTCTTCTTATCCACTTCCTTGAGATTGCAAGTATTATCCATACTAGATACATATTTGACTCATTCAAATGAGGACCTTCATACACATTTAATAATACTAGAGCTTTAGATAAGTTAAATGATTCATTAAATAAAGCTTGTAAAAAGTTTTTAATACCATTCTAAAATGGCTTCATTTTAATACAGTCGAAAAAAATGTGATTCCAGTCTGCATTGTGTATCTGCTCACACCTCCAACATATTCCTTTTGTGGAAGAATTAATTTTAGTAATTCTATTTGGAGTTAAGAATGCTTTGTGCAAGCGTTTTCAATTAAAAACTTTCCAGTATTGTGTAAAGGATGCATGTTTTATTGATAATAAAATATTTGATTTAATTTCTTCAGTTAGCTGTAATGAGTGTCCTTTTGTTATATAATTCCAATATAAGGATTTGGATGTTGTTTTATAATTTATCAATATTTTGTAAAATTTTGAAATACTATTTCTCATGTCATAACCATTATATATAATTTCATATAGGTATTTTGTAAGTTTAGGATTAGGTATTTCTTTAAATAAGCCGCGGTGGTGCAGCAGTAGCATTGTTGCCTCACTGCAAGAGGTTCTCCCGTTCGATTCTAGGCTGGAGTGCCTTCTGTGTGGAGTCTGCATGTCCTCCCCACGGTCGAGTAGCATTCAAAAGACATGCGTGAATGGGCATGCCTTCTTTGAAGGTTGGGCATCGAGTTGGCACCTCGACACTGTAAAACACTACTGCCAATCATTAGCGGACCGGAGTTCCGCTGTGGCGACCCCTAACTGGGAAAAGCCAAAAAAAAGAAGGTATTTCTTTAAATGAAGAATTACTAATTATTCTGCATAACTCTTGCGAATACGTCAGAATGCTTTGCCTAGTTAGCCAATCTTGTTGTGGAATTTTGTATGTTGTTTCTGTTGTTTGCATATCCAGAACTTTTAGTTCTATGATACATTGAAACCAACAAACAAATCCTTTTTGTTCCCAGGAATTAATTATTTCTCTGTATATTTTATGTGGATAGCTCTTTGTAACTATGAATGGTGTTAAAAGATCAAACCAGATTTTTAAATCTATATTTGCATTAATAATTTTCCTAAATGAGTCAATGTAATAATTAACCGAACGAGTTTTAGTGGGCTTAGTTATGTTATATTGCATACTAATACATAATATGCCATGGCAAATTGTTTTTATCTGTTATTTGAATTTTTTTTTGTAAATCAAATTCATTTATTGATATTACAGTTAGTAATTCTTTCCAATTTGCAGAATATTTTGGACTTATCCAATCTGAGATTGTTTTAGATATTGATGCCTTCATTAAAAAAACTCTTGATGCTTATGGAAAGGCCTGTAATGCTTGATAGACCTATCTGCACACAAATGTTCTCTACATAACAAAGTAATTATTCTCTGTGCTTGGTACAGGTTTTAATACATCAATGCCCAGCCATGCTCATATGTAATACATAATACATAATAATAACAACACTTACTCATCCCCTCAGGACATTGCCAGCATATTAGCAGACAAATTCAGCTCCAACTTTACTCCCCCAGCTCCCTTAACATTGCCGAAGTCTGAACATCCACACCACTCCCTCTAATCACCTCCAAGCAGGTCCTGAATGCTTTCTCCAAGGCCAAAACCACTTGCTCCATGGATCCTGATAATGTGCCAAGCTGCCTTCTTGTCAATAGCAGATAATATATGGTTTCATCCTCAGCCTTTCCACTGGATTTGTTCCAGAGGAATGGAGAACTGCGATAGCAATCACACTCCCCAAGAGGGTATATACTACTGATCCATGAAACAATAGGTGCCAGTGTTTTGTTTTGTGTGTGTGTGTGTGTGTGTGTGTGTGTGTGTGTGTGTGTGTGTGTGTGTGTGTGTGTGTGTGTATCTATTTGCTCAATAGGAAAAGGAGAGATGCCCCATCCGCCCTCCATATGCTTACAACATCTGTTACTTTATTTTAATTCCAAAGTTACTATTAAAACTGGTAAAAGAGAAAAGCAATTTAGTGTTACATTACTTCTACCTCTTCATTTAATTGTACCTGCCAAACTCAAGAAGTCTACATCCTGCTGGGTTTGCATTTCAAGGCAATTTTTGACATAGTTTTACATACATGTGTGGGCTTCAAACAAACCTGCAGATTTCAGATTCCCAGTAAAAGACTAAGGCCAGTAAGTAACACAAAAGGTTTCTCCATCAAGCAAAATCAATAATATGGCAACATTAGCATGAGAGTATGGATAGAAAAAAAAAGAGTGTGATGGTCTGGCAGCCAATACAGATGCTCTGAGAATGAGGCTGTTCATAGCTTTTGAAAGTTTTCAAACTCAGGAACCCCACACAGCCTTCCTGAAGACACTGGAGTGTATAAATGTTTCTCCAAACACCATCATATTGGGTGACTTCAACCACCCAAACATAGACTGGGAACATAACTCAAGCCCCAATACCCTAGCCCAAAGGTTCCTGGAGTTCATAAACTCAAATGCTATGGAACAACTTGTCACCATTCCCACAAGAGGTGAAAATATACTAGACCTGATCATCACAAACATGGGGACAAAATGCTCCACACCGGAAGTATATCCCTCATTGGTGAGATCAGACCATAAACTAATCTCACTGGAGATCCACATCCCGCCCCCACCCTCAACAAAAAAGACCACAGTGAAGAACTTCTCAAAAGCCAACTTCACACTTCTTAAGACTGGTGTGGTATCCTTCAAGGCCCCTGAGCCATTGGAAACCACAACCCACGCTGCTGAATCCCTTACAAATGCTTTCTGAGCACCTCCAGGATTGCATGGATCAAGCAATCCCAAATAAAATCAAGACCCTTTCCACCAAAGGCAAGCGCCCGATCTGGTGGACCCCAGCCATAAACAAACTTTACAACAAGAGGAGAAAGCTACTACAAGATAGAGCAAAATCCCTAAAAGGGAAGACATCTCTGATCAATACTAGTAAAAAACTACGATCACTCATAAAATCATCCAAGGCCAACTTTGAGAGAAAAATCGCCAAGGACTCAAAAGACAATCATAAGGCCTTCTTTAGCTATGTTAGAAATCTGGGTGGAAACTCCCAGATATGCTCAGAATTAGTCCAAAATGATACAAAAATCACTGAACTCACAGACATTGCAAACATACTGGCAAACAGGTTCAGTGAAAATTCCCCCCCCCCCCAAAAGGAGAAATATCTATCCCAGCAGAGTGTAGCCTCCCAATCATCTCAAATGCCCAGGTGAGAGCTGCTCTCTCTAAAGCTAAAAACACAGCATCAATGGGACCGGATGGTGTCCCCGGCTGTGTTCTACACGAACTCAATGAGGAACTAAACCCACACATAAGGCTGCTGTTTAATCTTAGCCTTACCACAGGATACGTACCCAAAGAGTGGCGTATGGCAACTGTGGTCCCACTCCACAAAGGCGGTGCTTCTACGGACCCTGGTAATTACCACCCCATAAGCTTAACAAGCCTGGTCTGCAAAGCTATGGAGAGGATCATAATGGAACTCATAAATAAAGACATAGGGGACCTACAGACATTGGATCCTACCCAATTCAGCTTTGTCAAGGGCAGATCATGCCTCTTGAACTTGGTCGACTTTTTTGAAACAGTCACCAAGGCTATTGATGAGGGTAAGGCAGTTCACACAGCCTACCTTGACCTTGCAAAAGCTTTCGACACAATACCCCACTCGGGTATCATAGAAAAGTTCACCAGCTTAAATGTAAACCCATATGTCACAAGATGGGTTGCAAACTAGCTCAAGGACAGAACCCACAGGGTTAGAGTTGCTGGTGCCATGTCAGACTCCAAGCCGGTCACAAGTGGTGTCCCACAGGGCTCAGTCCTGGGCCCCCTCTTGTTCGGCATCTACTTTTCAGAAGTGCAGGCAAACATAGGAGGATTGTGGCTGACAAAGTTTCCAGATGACTGCAAACTGGGCACCATAGTTGAAAATCCATCAGACACAGATATCCTTCAGAGAAGTCTCACAGAAACGGATAACTGGTGCCAGAGCCATGGCCTTAAGCTAAATGCCAAAAAATGTATAGCCATACCCTTTGGTAAAAACAAGGTAACCCCAAGTTACCACATAGGTGGCAATCCATTAAGCACAGAAGGTTATCAGGGACCTGGGGACCCAAGTTGACAGTAACCTTTCTTTTGACACTCACATTGCCAAAGTAGTTAGGAGGACCTTCTACATTGCCCACCTGATTATGAAGGGATTCACATCCAGATCAAGGGAGGTCATTGTTCCCCTGTACTCTTCACTTATCAGACCAGTGATTGAGTACAATGCCCCATTCGGAATGTATCTTACCCGACACCTGCAGCAATTGGAAAGACCCCAAAAGTTCCTCACCAAAAGGATAAAGGGGCTCAAAAATATGCCATGTGCTGCCCGACTGAAGAAACTCCAGCTCTATTCAGTTGCATACCGTCTGCTCAGAGGTGACCTGTGCCTGACATACAAGGCCATGTCCAACCCGGAATTAATGGACATGCTGCACCTCAAAAAATCCAAATCCACCAGAGCCACAAGAGCAAGAGACTTAAACCTCAACACGGATATAAATAGGACGTGCTGGAGGGACAGATTCATCACCCAGAGACTCCCTATGCTGTGGAACAGAATCCCGGTCCATGTGAGACAGAGCACCTCGCTGGCTCTGTTCAAGAGGAATCTTGACCAGTGGATGGGAGATCGTAGGTTTACCCCAGGGATCATCTCTGTATCACTGCTGGACAGAGGCACAGCAAACTAATGGGTATAGTATTCTTCAACCTAAGGGGTGGTGAAAGCCACACAACTCTGGCTAGGCTTATAAATGCCCTAGGGCAGATAGCCTAGTATGAACCTATGAACCTATGAACCTAAGTGATTTCTTTAATTGAACTGCATGGATGTGTCTCACTGGCTAACACCACTGACACAAGATCCTTATTGGTTGTATTTAGAAATCAGGCGGTATGACCAGGAAGTAAGTGTGTTGATGGCATTTTTTTTATTTGTTCATGAGCTTCAACTATTATGTATTAATATCTGAGGCATTTATGTATTCTTTACCTGGTCATGATTCATATTTGGTTCTGCAATTTTTATTTGTATTGCTATTTTGCCTATGTCTTATGTACAACTTACATACTCTTCACCTTATATTGGCTGCTGTTTATATTCTGTTGAGTAAAGATCTTTAAGAATCTTCTTAGATAAGAATTGTGTAACATCTGATCCTTCAAAGTTGTCTGTTAGAACACATTTTCTGTTGTTTTTTTCTTACAATCCTATTCTGTGTATCATACATAATTTGATCTAGATGTTTGTAATTCTTTTATGAGAAAGTGAAGCTGTACTTCCCCTTTGTGTTTCACACCTTTAATAGCTGTCAAAACAACTTCCATTGTTGTATTGCCTACGTGTGTGTACATGTACATGTGTGTGTGTGTGTGTGTGTGTGTGTGTGTGTGTGTGTGTGTGTGTGTGTGTGCACGTGCACGCGCACCTCTGCACTCATGCTTTCATGTGTGTATTACTTCATTCACATTAAATGTTTTATTTGTTTGAACAGAGTTATAGCTCCTGTTTGGAAACATAAAACCTTATTTTTCATTTTTTGTATTACTGCTGTAGTTTGCTTAGCATAAGCAAAAACTGTGTGAAGTGAGACTAAATATTATTGAGCCTCTGGGAATTTTATTAATTTGTCCTATGCCTATGTCTCTCTGTCAGACATAATAATCTTAACATTACAAACTGGTTTAATCAAAAGTATTGTTTTTTTTTTTTTGCTTTCCTCTACTTTACTTTATAATTCTGTTATTGAATCAATGAACCACATGTTACTTAAACAGAATGACCTACCATATGCTTGGAAGACTACTGAACTAAATTTTAGGAGATGGAGAAATTATTAATGAGAAATGTCTTGTAAACTGCCATTTTGCTTTAGCTGGTGGACAGTTTATCTTTTAACTTTTTTTCTGTAGGAATGAAAGTGCTGTATCTTAGCATTTGCAGAAGCTGCCTCACTAGGCTGAGCTATTTTTAAAATAGGAGTTTAAACTATACCTTTTACTTTTTTCTGCATGGTTTGAAAAAAGTGCTCTCCATACTATTATTCTGTGTAAAGGCTGTTGTAAAAATTACTGATGAACATTTATTAAAGAGTAATACTTCATACTTCAGAATAAGTTCAGTCCCTGAACCAAGCAGTATGAAGAACTAGTTGCCTGTCCCCCAAGAGGCATAGAATGAAACATTTATGAGGGATGTTCATGCTTCACTGTCCAAGATCTAGATGCTTTTGTGTCTACTACCACTTCTTGTGTAGCATTAGCTCATGACACAGTTCTCTGCTGCCACTCATTTGCATTGTCAAATGCCATAACTCCCACCACCCCAATTCCCATGCACTACTACTAACCTAACTATCTCTTCCATTACCCTGACCCTAAACCTAAAAATAACCCCTGATTGCCTCCTAAACCTAAAATCCCCTTCCCCTGTCTAACCCTAACTGTGAGCTAACTCCAGATCATTGCCAAAACCTAAAATCCCCCTGCCCTTCCTAAACCTAAAGCCTCCCTACCCATTTCCCTGCACACTTTCCATTTCTATGATGGCACCTTGATGACATCTGACTTTAATGGCAGCTGCATTCCTGAAATTACATTCAGGTTTGAGCAGCTGCTTGATCACATGGGCGGAAGGGGTAACAGCCACTTGAGCCCCTTCTGGAAGGTTCTTGGATTTCAAGCAGCTGGGATGCAAGTGGTTAAAGTAGAACTGGTGCTGTTTACTATGGAAAAGCTAGCCCTCACAGGACAGTGAGTATATAAAGACACCGGTAATTTAAGAATATCAACATTTCGTAAACATCACGTCCTTCTGTAGTTCATATAATTTAACCATGCTTCAGTTTTTTGGGGGTCTATATCAGATGCACGAAAAGACAAAACCATGAACGCTCACATGAGCGAAAATGCTGGGAACTGAAACTGTGACTGTGGGGTCATATTACAGTGAGGAGTGGGATATTTGCCCTTTCCTCACTGTAGTGCGACCTCGGAGTTGGAATATATAGTTAGTGGGGGGGAGGCACAGCCCCCCACAATAGCAAGTTTGATTACCGACATTTTCACTCATGTGAGCGTTGGTGGTTAAGTCTTTTCGGGCTTATAATATCGACCCGTTTTTTGGTATAGGAGTTGGTTATGTTTAATGATGATGTTTATCTGTATTTCTGCTTCTTTTGTTGCTGTATCCAAATATGTACGTGTAGTTTAAACACTTTCTGTTTTCTAAATGCTAATCATTAATTACAATAACTCTTTGGTGTAAAATTAATTTAATGTCAGAAGTAAGAGTTGTATTGCTGTAACAGCCACTGTATTATACAAGAAATGTGACTGTATTATACAGGAAATGTGTCGTTGGTAAATAAATCTTCTGTTCTGGTCAATATGAGGAGAGATCAAAACTGCTTATCTTTCTGCCACAGTTATTTGTTATTGCATATTTAAAATAAATTCATTTAAGTTTGTGGCTGGCATATACATGCATATGACATTGCAATGCAGTTGTCTGATGCCACTGTAAGATCAATGGATGAAAAAGATTTTTAGGCAAAAAGTCTGACTTTAGTATGGAACACTTTTAGTGTGTTTCATAAAGTTACAGCTTTGTAAGAAACTATCTTGGTCAGCACAAGTGGTTGGGAATTTTACCTAATGAAAAATGAAATGTAAGTATTTTTAGAGAGAGGTAAGCCTCCCTGCACCCCATGTGGGTGTAAGGCCCCTATCTATACATACCAACTCCACAGTTGTGCTATCATGAAGAAAAGGGAAATATGTGAAAAACAGAATAACTCGAGCACATACTTAGAAACCGAACTGGCTGTGATTCCCTATGGAATACTTTGACTGGGGTCTTTAACATCAATGTGGTAGTCAGCACAAACTATTACAGCTCTGAGATTTTAACAAACTACCTCCTGTAATCCAGGATATAGGGTTTGATTCTTTCCACTTCTATTTGTCTACTGTGTGCCTCTGGTCATGTAACCAAATAGTGCTCATAAGTTACCCCAGAAGAGGGAAAAATGTGTCAAGTGCTCTTACCCAATTAACAAATAAATAAAATAATATATCTATATATATATATATATATATATATCTATATATATATATATATATATATATATATATATATATATATATACACACACACACATATATACAGAGAGAGAAAGATATTTGATTTGATGGTTTGCCTGCTGCATGTCTCTCAGATGCAAAAGGGAAAATCCACGGCAACACAGGGACGACATGAAGTCTGCACACAAGAGGCACCCCAGAACTGAGCCAAACTAGCAAATTTCACTTTTGTGAGGCAGCAGTTCTAATTTCATGCCCCATCAGGAAATGCTCATATTAAAAAATGCTAAAAAAATAGTTAGTCCATAACCCTGGTATATTATCAACAGTATCACGTGTATCTTTATGTACTGCAAATTGCTCATCATTTATAGACACAACAGAACATATGTTAATTAACCACATCTTCAGACTATCACATGAAAATTAGAGTTTCCTTGGCAAATAAACTTTCCCTAAAAATGTATTTCTTCCTACTGCTCTCTCACAATTAATGTAATGATGCTATACACCCCACAGTGCAGCTCATCTCTAACACCATGAGACTTTTCAAAATTAGTTCCCACAGCCTTGAATTCCCTACTTTCAAATGTGAGAAACAGCTTTACAGTGAAAACTTTAAAAAATGAAGTATTTAAGTTCCAAGTTCCCCCTATGTTTAATTTCCCCTAAGAGATTTCATTATGGATGCAGTTCATAGTTCATAGGTGTATGCTAGGCAAACAACCTCTGGGGCCTTTACATGCCTAGCTGCACATCCCAAATGCATCCTGCACATTTTATGAGCTATAGAAATTATTTTAAGGGGTATATATATATATATATATATATATATATATATATATATATATATATATATATATATATATAGCTAGGGTATGATTTACAGACTGCATCTGTCCATTAAAGTAATAGGTGCTAGACCTGCAGTGAATTTCTGATTTCCCATCCACAGGTCCAGATTACAACTGAATAGAGTTACAGACGAACTCGGCTTCACATTGGTGGGAAGTGTTTCCCAGAGGAGGGGAATTCTCTGATACACATACTTGTCCCCCAAAAATGTCATATTTATGTCACAAGCAAGGTTCAACTTCCTAGATTGAGTAGTTCTGATGATATTTGTTTTATGAATGTGCAGAAGGTCCATCAGAGTGGGATTCAAGGATGCCTTGCATGCCAGGAGCAGATCCTATCAACAGAGTGTAGGAAACTGAGTATAGAGACAGGGTTTTGAGACAATCAGCATGGGACATGTTGTTTACACCCTGTATTCCTTTTGTGAAGAAACTCTTTGGGCATTTCAGTTGCTTATCAATGAGACAGTTTCCCAGGCTAGCTAACTTCCCCAAAGGTTACTATCATTCACTTCCTAGCACAAAGTTTTAAGCAACGACTTTGGTACTAGTCATTTGTCCATTTTATTCCTTCCTGTAGGGGGTTATTGTCTTGGGGAGATTCTATGACTGCTCCTAATTTGCAATCATCAACAAACTTGGTCAGCCAGAGGCTTTTGACACTGGCGTTGACTTCTAAGAAGTAAATACCTAAAAAGAACAGTCCCACCACAGAGCCCTTAGGGACTCCACTAGTCGCTCGACTTCTGATGGAGGTGGTCTCCTCTGTCCCAGCTTCCTGTGTCATATCTGAAAGCCATTTGGCTATCTAGCATGTAACACACCGGTTACTGCCTAGTTCCATGAGTTTTTCTACAATGCCTGAGTGGGATATCGTACCAAATGGCTTAGCCAGGTCAGGGTAGGCAGTATTCACCATTTGGCCCTCAATTATTGACTTGCTAACCTTTTCAAAGAAGTCCACCAGGTTGAGTAGGAATGATCTGCCTTTGAAGAAGTCAAACTGGGTTGGATCCAGGGCATAACAGTTCTCAATGTCATTGTTATTCATAGCCATGATAATTCTTTGCATAGCTTTGCATATGAGACTAGTCAGACTTATGGGTGTGTAGTGCAGAGTAATGACAGTTGCAGTGTTCCATTCATGTGGGCAGAAAAGAGCATAGAATTAGGCAGAGGGGCATGTTTTTCTGAGTTGTAATGCAGCAGTGTTTTCTGGTGCAGCATTTCTAATCTAATCAGTTTGCCCCATTTTCAGATTCTGTTTGCATTATTGTTTTATTTGTTTACAGCTGAGTGCAAGTGCAATGGTGGTTAGTTTACTTAGGCACAAGATTAGGTTGGGGAGATTTTTACGCACATTGTCATACTACAGTATTCTACCATGCAGTACTTCAAATGTTATCCCTTTGTCATACTACAGTATTCTACCATGCAGTACCTGTAATGTTATCCCTTTGTCATACTACACTGTCATACTACAGTATTCTATCATGCACTACCTGTAATGTTATCCCTTTGTCATACAACAGTATTCTACCATTCAGTACCTGTAATGTTATCCCTTTGTCATACTACAGTATTCTACCATTCAGTACCTGTAATGTTATCCCTTTGTCATACTAAAGTATTCTACCATGCAGTACCTGCAATGTTATCTGTTTGTCATACTACAGTATTCTGCCATGCAGTACCTGTAATGTTATCCCTTTGTCATACTACAGTATTCTACCATGCACTCCCTGTAATATTATCCCTTTGTCATACTACAGTATTCTACCATGCAGTACCTGTAATGTTATCCCTTTGCCATACTATAGTATTCTACCATGCAGTACCTATAATGTTATCCCTTTGTCATACTACAGTATTCTGCCATGCAGTACCTGTAATGTTATCCCTTTGTCTTACTACAGTATTCTACCATGCATTACCTATAATGTTATCCCTTTGTCATACTACAGTATTCTGCCATGCAGTACCTGTAATGTTATCCCTTTGTCATACTACAGTATTCTACCATGCAGTACCTGTAATGTTATCCCTTTATCATACTACAGTATTCTACCATGCAGTACCTGTAATGTTATCCCTTTGTCTTACTACAGTATTCTACCATGCATTACCTATAATGTTATCCCTTTGTCATACTACAGTATTCTGCCATGCAGTACCTGCAATGTTATCCCCTTGTCATGCTATAGTATTCTGCCATGCAGTACCTGTAATGTTATCCCTTTGTCATACTACAGTATTCTACCATGCAGTACCTGTAATGTTATCTCTTTATCATACTACAGTATTCTACCATGCAGTACCTGTAATGTTATCTCTTTATCATACTACAGTATTCTACCATGCAGTACCTATAATGTTATCCCTTTATCATACTACAGTATTCTGCCATGCAGTACCTGTAATGTTATCCCTTTGTCATACTACAGTATTCTACCATGCAGTACCTGTAATGTTATCTCTTTATCATACTACAGTATTCTACCATGCAGTATCTGTAATGTTATCCCTTTATCATACTACAGTATTCTACCATGCACTACCTGTAATGTTATCCCTTTGTCATACTACAGTATTCTACCATGCAGTACCTGTAATGTTATCCCTTTGTCATACTACAGTATTTTACCATGCAGTACCCGTAATGATATCCCTTTGTCATACTACAGTATTCTATCATGCACTACCTGTAATGTTACTCCTTTGTCATACTACAGTATTTTACCATGCAGTACCTGTAATGATATCCCTTTGTCATACTACAGTATTCTGCCATGCACTACCTGCAATGTTATCCCCTTGTCATGCTATAGTATTCTGCCATGCACTACCTGCAATGTTATCCCCTTGTCATACTACAGTATTCTACTATGCAGTACCTGTAATGTTATCCCTTTGTCATACTACAGTATTCTGCCTTGCACTACCTGCAATGTTATCCCCTTGTCATACTACAGTATTCTACCATGCACTACCTGCAATGTTATCCCCTTGTCATACTACAGTATTCTACCATGCAGTACCTGTAATGTTATCCCTTTGTCATACTACAGTATTCTATCATGCACTACCTGTAATGTTATCCCTTTGTCATACTACAGTATTCTACCATGCACTACCTGCAATGTTATCCCCTTGTCATACTACAGTATTCTACCATGCAGTACCTGTAATGATATCCCTTTGTCATACTACAGTATTCTATTATGCACTACCATTAATGTTACACCTTTGTCATACTACAGTATTCTACCATGCACTACCTGCAATGTTATCCCCTTGTCATACTACAGTATTCGACCATGCAGTACCTGTAATGTTATCCCTTTGTCTTATTTCTTGATTCTGGCCACATTATTATTTTCATTTGTTTAGTAACTGCTGTGGGTTATGTGTGGTTGGTTTACTTGGAAAGGCATAAAATTAGGTAGGAAAAGAAGTTTTTATCTGGCATCAAGGTATAGTTTCAGAGCGTTCTGTCTGGATATTTGAAAGATCCAATCTCCTTTTGCCCCTATTTTCATTATGGTTGTATGCATACTCCAACCTACATGGAATACAATGAGAGAGCATTCATTCCAGCAACAGATATGCAATATTGGAAAATGGATGTCAGTTTGTGCCCTGTATCTGTTCTATGCCATGTGTGTGTGTGTGTGTGTGTGTGTGTGTGTGTGTGTGTGTGTGTGTGTGTGTGTGTGTGTGTGTGTGTGTGTGTGTGTGGATGGTGTAACAATAGCATTATTCATTTTTATGAATGACATAACAGTCATGTCCAAGGAAGACAACATCATCCACCACCCTTACATGGGGCTGCACACTGTGTTTATGAATACAGTGACTCATGTATATAACAGATTATTGTCTGTCAAATAGTTTAATCTTTCTTGTCAAATTGAATTTTAAAATTAATACCTGAACTTACTTATTTCTATCAAGTTATCTTAGAATAAGACTAGGTGTAATAAATAAAATGAAATATAGGCTGGTATTCATAGTCGTTTACGCAAATGCGATAGGGGTATTCCTAATGCTTATGAATAACTGAAGAAAAGGTGATATTCACAGAAGCCATTTATGCAAATATGAAAGGCTTTTAAATAATGAGATTCAAATGAGAAATGTTGTAAAGCATAGTATGCTAATGAGGCAGCTTTGCAGTTTACAGTCCAAAATCCATGGATATGCAGACCCTTTGGGAATAGCAATGCATCGCCTTTGATATTGGAGTTCCAATCCACAAAGTTGTTTCTCCAAATATGTACAAGCATCTCCTTGACACATAAATGGATTATTTCCCCAGAAACCCCTTCATTAGTTTGTATTAAGTATGAATAAGCACTAAAATTGCACACTAAATTAATTTGCCTAGCGATCACTTCAGCAATCTAACCATGTATGCACAAGCACTTCCCTGATACACAAATTAATTATTTCCCTAAACATCCTTTTCAGTAACATTTCCTAGTGTGCATTAAACACCTAATGAAACATTCACCCAAGCAGTCACTTCAGTAATATGTTTGGGTGCACACAAGCATCAAAATTAAACATTTACTCAAGCAACATCTTCAGTAAAAATGTCCTAGTATGCTCACATCTCCATATTCTCCTGAAAAAATTCTGCTTACTGGTGTAAGTTCAAGGTTATTTACACACTTTGTATGCAAATGAGTTCATTATATATACATCTTTGACTCAAACTCATACATATAAGTGTAAAGCCCCTTAACAGCATAGTAGCTGTCCCCCATCACTTCTGCTTTAAGCACGTTAAGATTTTGCAATAGTGGGTGGGTTTACAGCAACTCTTTTGCATCTTCATATGCATGCTCACAATCCAGGCTTTGCATGTCCATGTAGTACTGCTTTTTGGAGATCATCACTTCGAAAATGTGAAGCCCTGGGCTGTGAATAAGGCCCATAATGGACTTTATCTAGAATAATATATTTGCAGATAATGGAATCGATATAGTAAAATAAAGGTATCTTTTTTATTTGTTCCCTCATCATAATGTTAATAAATATATTACAATTTATTTTTTTATGACTCTACATGTACTAAAAGCTTTATTTGTACACATCATTTGTATAATGGTAACCATTTAATATTCCAGGACTGGATAGTGTGAATGACCGAAAATGCAGCATTGATATAGATATATATATATATATATATATATATATATATATATATATATGCATGTGTGTATATATATATATATATATATATATATATATATATATATATATATATATATATATAAATAGATAGATATATATAAAGTCCAAGATTTTGTCTTCTTGAAATATTTCCTTTTTTTTTTTTTGTGATAGGGTAATCTCAGAGTTGATGTGTATAAATTTGGGGCATAGTGCAGAGGGATTGCCATCCAGCAAAAAATTCACTGTGCTTCTCTACTTTTGAAATTTTTTCATAATTTCAGGCTCACACTGAATTTTGGAATTACAGTAGGGAGCCTTCTATAAATAAACTATGGCCTGGGCTACTACTGAAAAATATTTAAAGACCAGTTAGCTTACCTGGTTAATAAAGTAATGAATGAATGATTGAATAATTGAGTTAATGAATGAGATGTTTTTTGACTTGCCATGAAATTTTTACAGAATTTACAGAAAAAAAATATTGGCTAAAGACTTGGCAGATACAGATTTCAAGCTATAAAATTTTACAGGATCATACAATAATGTATTGTTTTAAAGCGCATCAGGTTGCAACTAACATTTTGTTCAGAAACCTGGGCTTTATAGAGTCTAAAAGTCTGAAAAATGTGAAAAGTATTTATGCATACTGACACATTCAGATATATAAATAATCTTTGCTTTACTGACTCCTTTATAAATCCTGATGTGCATACTTTCAGAAAATGATCATGAAATAGATCGGCAGTTGTTAAAACTGTTACAAGACATTTTCAAAATATTTATGGAAACAGTAGAGGCATATTTTCATTTATGGAAGTATTAAGCCATTACTACTCTATGTTCAGAGATGCTGCTTTAAACTTTTATTTGGGAAACCTACTAGTTTTTGTCAACCAGTTGATTAACACCCAGATCTCATTCACTGAAAGATACCCAGAATATGATATGGCAGGCAGGGCTCCCAATCAGTTTGTCGAAAGAACTATTTATTGAATATCTCTTTGTTGAACTTTATTCAGTGAATCTTAATCCCTCAAACACTTGTTTTAGAGATTTTTTCCCAGGGAGAAAAACTAGTTGGCCATCATTAAGTGTTTGCCCTTTTCCTCACTGTAGTTCGATCTCAGAGTTGGTATATGTAGTTGGGGGATGTGGGGGGCACAGCCTCCCACCTGCATGGGTTTTAAAATTTGTGTTTTTTGCGATGTTCACTAAATTGGCCAGCTATTTTTTTTCCCTGGGAAAAAGTTTGCTAAAACATGTGTTCGATGGATTAAGATTCGCTGAATGAAATTCGACAAAGAGGTATTCGATAAATAGTTAATTCAACAAAGTGATATAGACCTGGCAGATAAACTGGAAGAAAAGCAAGAAGTGTTGCATTTTTATCACTTTCTCTTTGGGCATGCCCTGTCCTCACATCACAGAATATAGATGGGTTTTGATAAAAAAAAAAATGCTATTATGTTTTGAGACCTTGGGAGTGTTACTGTTTTTACAAACAAAGTTGCAGATGTTTTGGGGTTGAGTAAGTGAATGTCAATTAAATGAGATACGATTATTCAAATTAAACCCCTTCTATTTTAATGAGTTTAGGCATTTATTCCCAGAAAATAAGAGTAGCACTTAAAAGAAAGAAGCAAGCAACAGCACACTAACATAGGTATATTAATATAATGTACATCTTAAGTGTAACAAATAACTTTATGTTTTTCTGACTCAAGAGACATAGATATTTGTTGACTGTCTTCAGCTTATCTGTATCAGTTATTTATGAAACGCAGATATGTGAAAATGCTACCTACAGTGAATTCAAGTAGAAGCCAAAACAGCACTTATAAAAATATTATAATTCAACTTAAATATTTGTCACAAAACTGCAATTACTTCTTTGTCAAATTTAGATTAATACAGAGTGTAAAATGTAGATAATACTTTTATTTCTATTGAGGAATATAATGTTGAAAAATTAATTTTTCTTTACTGTTAATAATGCATCATTGCTCCTTCTCATCTCTACAGTAAGTTTCACAACATAAATCCTAGAACTATACACTAGAGAATTGTTTAAAATGTCCTAGAACCATACACTAGTAAACTGTCTGAAACATCCTAGAACCATACATGAGTGAATCGTTTGTAGCATCTTAGAACACTACACCAGTAAATTGTTTAAAACATCCTAAAACAACACACTAATGAATTGTTTCAAAATCTTAGAACCATACACTGGTGAATTGTTTCAAACATCTTAGAACCATACTCTATTGAATTGTTTAAAGCATCCTAGAAACATACACTAGTGAATTGTTTGAAACATCCTAGAGTCATACATTAGTGAATTGTTTGAAGCATACTAGAGCCATACATTTGTGGATTGTTTGAAGCATCCTAGAACCATACACTAGTGAACTGTTTGAAACATTCTAGAGTCATACATTATAAATTAAATGAAGAAAAAACAACCCAATAGAAACCAGGTGCCCTTGCATATAAATACGAAAAGTCCACAAATAAACTCAAAACTACTGAAAAGGCAAGGCTCCAGCTTCTCAGTTCAAGAAATAATAAAATTCTGCAGCATTTTGAGAATGTCAAGCCATAAAAGCAGAGATCCAAGTTCCACAGTAGTACTACTTTAATGGCGCACAAGCGCTTTCACTATTTGCTTCCTCATACACCTGAGGAAGCAAATAGTGAAAGCGCTTGTGTGCCATTAAGTAGTACTACTGTGGAACTTGGATCTCTGTTTTTATGTCTTGACATTCTTCAAATGCTACAGAACTTTATTATACATTATGAATTGTTTCAAACATCCTAGAACCATACAGGGTTCTTGTTATGTGATCGAAGATGCATTCTGTCGAATGCGTCTTGATCGAACATAAAAGAACAAAAAGGCAAAATGGCAAAGCTGCTTTTAAGCAAATTCTTTTCCCTGGGAAAGAATTTGCTTGGCTGCTTCTGTTACTTTGCCGTTTTTGGTACTGTAATGCAATCTCAGAGTTGGTATATTTAAGTAGAGGGTGTGTGGGGGGCACACACCCCAAAGCCCCCCACTTTTTGTAATGTTTTAAAAATTTTTGTTTTTTTTTTTTGGAATTGTTCTGAGGTTTCAACATTGTAAGTTTTCACTTACATGGGGTCGATTAATCATCATTCGCTTTAAGCATTCGATGATGTAATATAGACCCAACCATACATTAGTGAATTGTTTGAAACATCCTAGAGCCATACTTTAGTGAATTGTTTGAAACATCCTAGAACCATACACTACTGAACCCTTTGAAACATCCTAGAACCATGCATTAGTGAATTGTTTGAAACATCCTAGAACCATACACTAGTGAACTGTTTGAAACAATGTGACTGGATTAGTGACTGTAGAGCTGTGGTTCACATAGACATTCTCCATTAGCCACCCCTTTCTGAATTTTGTATGTTCAATAAAAAGTACCTGTCATATGCAGAGGATCAGATATACAATAAGTAGTTACTGAGCTGTCTTCAGAATCGTTTACTTGCCTGGCAAAAATGCACACACTTAACTGAGAGCTGATATGAGCACTTGTCAAATTAGGGCAGAAATGTTTATTGCAGTTACAGTTTTTATGATACCAACATAACTAAATGTTTGGCTGCTGTTTTTTCATGCTGTATGTGAACTGGCATATCCTAGTGCTTTAGATCATTGTCATTTTAAAGAGCAGTAATCTGTAATGTAGTCAATATATGAAAATCACTATTGTTTCAATTATAAGAACATTTCTGCATTTTCTGTTTAGTTTTGCTCACAGCATTTTAATTTTTTGAGTAGAAAAGAGTCTGCAAAATCATATATTCGGAATTGTTACTGTCTCGTAGGTTTGTGAGTAAGTATTAGGCTAGCTGTCCTTGTGGGCCATTCTAAGCCTAGCCAATGTTCCTTTCAAAGGTGAGAATCAAACCCTATACCTTGTGACTGTGAGACAAACACCTTAACTTTTATACCAACCCCATGGTGACATGGGTTCTGGTACTAAAATATCTGACATGATTGAGTCTTGTATAAAACTGAATGTACTGTTTTGAAATAATATACTCTGATCTTCCTGTTCAGAGACACATATACATTTAAAATGATTTAAACATTTAAATTTCAATGTGACCTATTTATTGGAAATAATATTATTTCTAGGTGTTCAAGTGTGGTCAATCCCAAATAAAACATACTATGATAAAAAAGTTCATCATTCGAAAGCCTGTACTGTGAGAGCAGATCAAATTATCTAAACTGAAAAGCACGATTTATAAAAAGAAAAGAAGTACAAAAAAAGACCATAACACTACTTTTTGGGGGCTTACTGCACCAAGATATCTCTTGTCAACTATATATATATATATATATATGCACTGTGAAGCTACTACACCTCAAGGAAGCAATGTATGCAGTAAAGGGTACTGTGCTATGTTCAGTGTCAACACTGGGGAATTTCATGAATCATTCTTTGGGAAAAAGTAAGGACTTTTCCATTCCCATGGTATGTTTTACATGGTTCTAATCAAACAGGAACAAGTGGTTTTAATACAATAAGTGCTGTTACATTAGAAATATATTTCAAAAAGTAATACAAATAAAAACATTTAGCTCTTTTGTAATATACATAGTAAATAAATTCGCTAGAATATAAATCCAAAATATCAAGGTACCAACCTGCAAAATAGTGAAGTTCACTAGACTATTCACTCATGGAATTGCTCTTCTTATAAATTTTTATCAGCACTGAATCATCTGGGCCATTATGACATCACAGTGCTCCTAGAACAGGGGTGTCCAACCTTTTGGTTTGCTGGGGCCACATTGAATGAACAGAAATGGTCTTGGGGCCGCATATAAAATATATCATATAGTTAACTCTTTTGTTGCTCCGGAAGACCACAGTCGACCTCCTGGCTCTACTGTAGGTGCATTTGAACAATGAATAAATGTAATAAATGCCTAATATTTCCCTTAAAATTCTAATTCTCATTCTAATTCTAATTCTCTAATCTAACAGTTAACTCTAACATCTTAGTTAATATCTATATATATATATATATATATATATATATATATATATATATATATTTTTTTTTTTTTTTTTACAAATAAACAGATATTCACTACAGCACTAGCATTTCTCACTGGGAAAACCATTCCAGCACTCCAACTGCGTAAAATGCCAACATCAGCAGTCCTACAATACTATAATCCACAAAAATAACCCAACAAATTTGCAATAAAGCAAAGAATTCACATTACTGACTTAATAAAACAATTCTGAATAAGCTACAAGAGGGTCTCACCCAAACAAATAACTGGTGCGAGAAATATGGCCTCAAGCTAAATGCCAAAAAATGCATCATCTTCCCCTTTGAGGAGAGTGATGTCTCCACAAATTATCACATTAATAACAATGTTGTAAGCACGCAATAAGTCGTATGGTACTTGGACACCCAGGTTGATAGAAACCTGACTTTTGACCACCATGTTGTCTCCGTTGTAAGGAAAGCTTTTTACATGGCCCACTTCATTAGTAAGGGTATCTCATCCAGGGACAAGGCGGTCATAATATCCCTGTATTCTTCCTTTACAAGAGCCATTATTGAGTGCAATGCCCCTTTTGGCATGTGCCTCAGCAAAACACCCTGCCAAAAGAAAGACTACAACCATTTCTGACAAACAAGTCAAAGGACTTAATTCACTTAGTTATCCAAACAGACTAAAAAGCTTCTTGCTTTCCTCTGTCTCTCACTGGCCCCTATAAATTTCATCATTGGCTTGCTTTCCAGGCTAAGAAAGATCCTGCCTTAAGAGACTTCCTCTACCTCAGAAATACTGGTTATACTTAAAACGCTCACTACAAAGACCACAGCTTTCACTGCAACATAAACAAGCCACTTTTTATGGACAGGTTCTTGACACAAAAGCCTTTAACTTCTGTAAAAAAGCTCTTCTCATTATCAAACAGTGTAGTTCAGCAACATCATGGCTGGATGGATAGCCATAAATGTAGTCCTTGGGTAAGTAGCATAGCCTTCATCAAACCAGATGGAAAATCCACATACTAACCTTTCCCAGCTGGATGGCTAAGATCTAATATTGGTTACTCAAATCTAGTTGCCCAAGAAGAGGGGCATGTTTAACTAAGAATTCCATTTGCAAAATTATATTCAGCTATGTACAAACAGCTTTCTCCTAAAAACTGAACTCATTCATATTTGCATTGCTGTAATTATAACTGCAAAAAAAAAAAGTTTTTAAGTTTATTCTGTACCTCAATGATTCTCACTGTTACAAAATGTAATCTCTGCCATATTGTATGAGTACTACATCCATAATTTGCTGTCTCTCTCTCTCTCTCTCTCATGTATTGTATTATATTGTTTTGTGTTATTTTTGGAGCTTTTCTCCCCGGTCCTCCACTGAAAATGGACCTGTGCCCAGTCGGACTTTCCCGGTAAACAAATGTAAAATAAAATAAAATAAAATAAATAAAAATAAACTTCCTTCCAATCTAAAGCCATTTGACAGACATTTTAACTTGTGCAGAAGTTACTCACAGACTGACAGTTTACTAAGCTGTAATGCTGACCTTCGCTTTTGAAAAAAACGAATTCCCAGACTTTGTCAATAGCTCCAAGTGTAGAGAGGATTATTTATTTATTATATATTTATTTATTTTTGGAAAACATCTTTAAAACTGTTAAATTGATTACACACCCAGAAACACAGAAAAGTTATTGTGATTATGTAAACCACAGACTGCTGCAAGAAATGAAAGTCACATTAGCACTCTATGCTAATGTCCGAACAGATGAATCATACCTGTCAATTCCAAAAGAAGTAAATTAGATTAATAAGAAGGTTATTTGCAAGGTTACATGGCAGTTTATATTAGAAATAAACAGAGGTATTAAAAAGGATCTGTTTTTCATAATTATGCCGAAAAGTCTTCCAAGGTAAATACAACTTCTGATTTAGTATGGAACCATACCTCTCAACCTTAGAGCAAGAAATCTGGACAAAGCGAAAAATATAAGTGGGACACAGGCCCAAAAATAGTTATGCATCACAGACACCATTGAAACAAATGTAGCTGCAAACATTATACATCACTTATAATCTTTCTATCCCATTATTGTCAGTTAAACATTATATGGCTCATTCAGTCCTGCCTTCTTTTGCATCAAAGAAAACCATGCTTTGAAATGACAAATACATTAAAAATAATAAATAAAACACATTGCATCAACATCCTGCAACTTCCTACATGCAATCAACCACAGAGCTTTCATTGAAACTAGGGCTGCTTGTTTCCCCAGAATGACAGCTCTCCCTAATTAAGTCTAATGGTATACAATCTACCAGTATCTGGATTACGTGAAATAAATTCAATTATGGCCTGTAAATTGAAAGTACATTTTGTTTAATTAAACTAAACCCACTTACTATATTTTTTCAGTAACATCCCAATATCCATTTCCAGGTCACTTTACAAGACATTGGCAGTGGTAGACTTGGCATCCTTCAGAACCCCACAGGCCCATGCTAATACATTGTCCATTAAATGTAAATATCCATCCACTGTAAATGTCAAGAAGCTATGTCTTAAAAAATCTACTTCTGGCATGCGTACACAAGTATTAGGTTTTGAAACAAAGAAACATATTCTCCACAGTCCGTAAGCCTCTGTCTTTAATAATCATCTACTGTTGCAGCACTTCCAACACATAAGCACACACATACACACTAAAATCCCCAACATTTAAAAAACATTGTGCCCACTTGATTTGCCAGTATTGATGATCCGCCAAAGCTATGCTTACTGTTGTCCAATCTACCACTGCTTAGAACCCACCAATGAAAAAACAGTACTAGGTGCTTTTTTGTTTGTCTGAAAAAACAATACAACTTTATATGCAACAGTCCCACATAGTCCACTACTGACCCATTAACCCTAGGCTGCTGTCTCATTCTTACTCCCTGGAACTGCATTAACTTGGATGACTACTTTTATTTCCTAAGCAAAAGACACAAATTGGAAGAAGAGGCAAAAATCCAGACATTCTTTGAAAATCCATACAGTTAAGAGGTATGAGTTCATGTTCAATACAACACTCTCCCTGTCAGGAAAGCCACAATTTAATGAAAGTGTATTCTTAATGTATAGGTTCATAGGTTCATAGGTTTATACTAGGCAATCTGCCCTAAGGCATTTATAAGCCTAGCCCAAAGTTTTGTGGCTTACGCCACCCCTTATGTTAAAAAATACTGTGCCCATTAGTTTGTTGTGCCTCTGTCCAGCAGTGACACAGAGATGATTCCCGGGGTAAACCTACGATCTCCCATCCACTGGTCAAGATTTCTCTTGAACAGAGTCAGCGAGGTGCTCTGCCTCACATGGACTGGGATTCTATTCCACAGCATAGGGAGTCTCTGGGTGACAAATCTATCCCTCCAGCATGTCCTATTTATATCCGTGCTAAGGTTTAAGTCGCTTGCTCTAGTGGATCTGGTAGATTTGGATTTTTTGAGGTGGACCATGTCCATTAATTCCAGGTTGGACATGGCCTTGTATGTCAGGCACAGGTCACCTCTGAGCAGGTGGTATGCGACTGAATAGAGCTGCAGTTTCTTCAGTCTGGCAGCATATGACAGATTTTGGAGTCCCTTTATCCTTTTGGTGAGGAACTTTTGGGATCTCTCCAATTGCTGCAGGTGTTGGGTGAGATACATCCCGAATGGGGCATTGTACTCGATCATTGGTCTGATAAGTGAAGAGTACAGGGGAACAATGACCTCACTTGATCTGGATGTGAATGCTTTCATGATCAGGTGGGCAATATAGAAGGTCTTTCTAACCACTTTAGCAATGTGAGTGTCAAAAGAAAGGCCACTGTCAACCTGGGTCCCCAGGTCCCTGATAATCTCTTCTTTGCTTAATGGATTGCCACCTATATGGTAGCTTGGGGTTACCTTGTTTTTCCCGAAGGGTATGACTATACATTTTTTGGCATTTAACTTCAGGCCATGGCTCTGGCACCAGTTATCAGTTTCCGTGAGACCCCTCTGAAGGATATCTGTGTCCAATGTACTTTCCACTATGGCGCCCAGTTTGCAGTCATCTGCAAACTTTGTTAGCCATAGTCGTCCTATGTTTTCCTGTATTTCTGAGAAGTAGATGCCGAACAACAGGGGGCCAAGGACTGAGCCCTGTGGGACCCCACTTGTGACCGGCTTGGAGTCTGACATGGCGCCAGCAACTCTAACCCTGTGGGTTCTGTCCTTTAGCCAGTTTGCAACCCATCTTGTGACATATGGGTTTACATTTAAGCTGGTAAGTTTCTCTATAATACCCGAGTGGGGTATTGTGTCGAAAGCTTTTGCAAGGTCAAGGTAGGCTGTATGGACTGCCTTTCCCTCATCAATGGCCTTGGTGACTGTTTCGAAGAAGTCGACCAAGTTCAAAAGGCATGATCTGCCCTTGACAAATCCAAACTGGGTCGGGTCCAATGTCTGCAAGTCCCCTATGTCTTTGTTTATGAGTTCCATTATGATCCTCTCCATAGCTTTGCAGACCAGGCTTGTTAAGCTTATGGGGCAGTAATTTCCAGGGTCCGTAGAGGTACCGCCTTTGTGGAGTGGGACCACAGTTGCCGTACGCCACTCCTTGGGCACATATCCTGTGGTAAGGCTAAGATTAAACAGCTGCCTTATATGCGGGTTTAGTTCCTCATCGAGTTCGTATAGCACACAGCCGGGGACACCATCCGGTCCCATTGATGCTGTGTTTCTAGCTTTAGAGAGAGCAGCTTTCACCTGCGCATTAGAGATGTCTGGGAGGCTACACTCCGCTGGGATAGTTATCTCTCCTTTTGGGGGGGAGAGGGGGGTGAAGTTTGCACTGAACCTGTCTGCCAGTATGTTGGCTGTAGGTTCAGTGATTTTTGTATCATTTTGGACTAATTCTGTGCATATCTGGGAGTTTCCATCCAGGTTTCTAGCATAGCTGAAGAAGGCCTTATGATTGTCTTTTGAATCTATTGCAATTTTTCTCTCAAATTTGGCCTTGGATGATTTTATGAGTGCTCGTATTTTTTTACTAATAATGATCAAGGGTGTCTTCTCTTTTATGGATTTTGCTCTATCATGTAACAGCTTTCTCCTCTTATTGTAAAGTTTGTTTATGGCTGGGGTCCACCAGACTGGACGTTTGCCCTTGGTGGTAAGAGTCTTGGTTTTATTAGGGATTGCCTGATCCATGCAGTCCTGGAGGTGTTCAAAGAAGGCATTTGTAAGGGCTTCCGCAGCTTGGGTTGTGGTTTCCACTGGCTCGGGGGCCTTGAAGGATACCACACCAGTCTTGAGTAGTGTGAAGTTTGCTTTAGAGAAGTTCTTCACTGTGATCTTTTTTGTTTGGGGTGGGGGCGGGATGTGGATTTCCAGTGAGATAAGTTTGTGATCTGATCTCACCAATGAGGGATATACTTCCGGTGTGGAGCATTTTGTCTCCATGTTTGTGATGATGAGATCTAGTATATTTTCTCCTCTTGTGGGAACGGTGACTAGTTGTTCCATGGCATTTGAATTTATGAACTCCAGGAACCTTTGGGCTAGAAAGTTGGGGCTTGAGTAATGTTCCCAGTCTATATTCGGGTAGTTGAAGTCACCCAATATAATGGTGTTTGGAGATACATTTATACCCTCCAGTGTCTTCAGAAAGGCTGTGTGGGGTTCCTGAGTTTGAGAGGGTGGCCTGTAGCATGCTACAAATTGTAGAGCAGTTTTGCCTATGGTTAATTGCACCTGGATGGTTTCTGATGCTTCGTGCGTTGCCACCAACCTGGAGGTGTGGGTATCCTTGATGAATATGGATACACCCCCTCCTTTTGTGGTGTGGTCCAGGTTTTGGGGCCGAACGCATGATATGAGGTAAAACCTGATAGTGCCGGGGTGCTCTCAGGAGCCTTGAACCAGGTTTCAGTCACAGCACAGACATCGATGTTCTCCATACTGAGAAGGGCCTCGAGCATGCATTTTGAGATTTAGACTTCTGGCATTGAGCAGCATTACCCTTAGTTTCTTCCCATTTTTGTTTTCTAGGGTGGTAGGTTTAGAATTTGAGCCTTGCCTAAAAAAGGCACTATGGGGGTGGCAAGAGCCTTAGCCAATATCCGGAATCCCAGGGGTGACAGGTGCAAGCCATCCCTTGCGAAGCAGCATGGCTTGTCAAGCATGTCATCCCAGGCAGACAGACACTGGATCCCCTTTGAATGACACCAGAAATTAAGCCAATTGTTAAAGCTGATCATCTTGTCTCTATGTTGTGGCATCATTCTTGGAGAAAAAAGGATACTGTTCAGGGTCAGGGTCATACCTGCCTGGGCTACATAATCAGAGAGCTCCTCTATGTCTCTTTTCATGTAGTCCAGGGAGGTATGTCTCAGGTCGTTCACACCAGCATGGACAATGACTGTGTCATATTTGTACTTGCTGTGGAGTGACCTGAGTGCTTGTGTTATGTGGCGGATTCTAGCGCCCGATAGGCAGCTTACTGTGACTCTCTCCTTGTTCAGCCTGGTGAGTGGGACGTCAGTGTGTCTGACTATGGAGTCACCTATGACAAGTATGTTTGGTGTTGTATTTGGCCTTAAGGGCAGTGACTGCTTTGCACACTGATTTTGTGGTTTATGTGTTGCCTGTGGTGTGTCATGAGGTGGCAGTTGCTTGGATGTCTGCTTTGGAGGCCTCTGCTGTTTAGGTAAATTTTTGCTCAGAGCCTCCGAGTATGACTTTGTGTGTTTATGTGTTTGATTCATTGTTGTGATAGCTTTATGTGAGACTGGTTTTGTGGTGTGTGTAGTTGCCTCCTCCTCCTCCTGTCTGGTCTTGCCAGTCCTGAGTTGAGAGAGCTCAGCCTCCAGTTTGGCTAAATAGCTGCATCTCTCGCAAGTATTTGTGTTATGTGGGAGGAGGAGAGGGTTGTCAGTGTACATGAGGCAATTGTAACATTGCCTCAATATTCCCAAATTCACCAACTGGACAGGAGAGGATGCCAGCATCTGGCCTTTCGACATGCTAGAGAAATTTAGAAGTTAGGGGTGTAACTGAATAAGAGAGGACTTAGTAAGGAAGTGGGTACATTATATATTTGAGAGCTAACTTGTTTGTGTTCAGTAGGTAGACTGATCATTGTTAGCCTCTTTGTGCATGCGTCTCTCTCTGTCATGCACACACATACACACATACACACACACACACACACTCCTTTTACTTTCACGCACACAATTCTGCTTTCATGTATGCACTCACTGACTCTGTACTTACCTATTAACACAGGTAATTGCTGTCCCTTTCAAAGGCAACAGCGGCAAATCCATACATGAGTCCCTCTTCAGCGAGAACACACACACTGATTGTTCGGCGCAAAATAATGGAGTAAACACACTGACCCTTTTTTGGCTCAAAAACAAAACTAGAAGGGTGCTTTGGTGCATGCGCACACCGACATTAGCATTACAGGTCACGGGAGCGAAAAACAAAAAAAAAAAAGTATTTTGGGGCATGCATACATCCATGTTGCAGTTAGAGGTTGAGGGCCGCATGGAAGAGCTCTGAGGGCCGCATGCGGCCCGCGGGCTGCAGGTCGGACACGTCTGCTTTATATAATAACATATTTTTTAACAATCTATGATTTCCTTTTTTAATAAAAATCTGTTCCGAAACAGTAGCTTGTAACAAATCAGCATTCTGGTTATGGGTTTGTAAAAAATGTGAAGCCACAGAATGATCTGTGGCACCCCTTCTAATATTACAAATATGTTCCTGTAATCTAAGTTTAAATTTCCTCTTAGTCTCTCCAATATAAAATAAATTACAAGGACATTTAAGGCAATAAATAACTCCCTCTGAGTGACAAGAAAATTGCTTAACACTTTAGTCTTACAAGTAAAATACACCATCAGAACCATTGCATTTAGAGGAGCTAAGCTTTTAAAACCAAAACCCCACCCTTAATTGAAAACAAGTCAAGAAGCCAAGTCCTGTATTTAAAGCTACATACTCAGTTTTAAACTACCAAATGCAATACAGTGGAAATGGGACACGATCACAACATATCAGTATGTAACAGTGTAATACCTTGTTGTTAGAGTCAAGCCTTCATTTTGTGCATTTTATTTTATATATTATGCTATTTATTTATTTAACATTTGTTAACCGGGAAAGTCTGACTTGGAATGAAGCCAATTTTCAGCGCAGGCCCAGGGAGAAACACTCTAGATGCATGTCTTTGTAACATGGGAGGAAACCGGAGCACCCAGACGAAACCCACAAGAATACAGGGAGGACATGCAGACTCCGCACAGAAGGCACCCCAGTCGAGAATTGAACCGGAGAACCTCTTGCTGTGAGATGACAATGCTACTGCTGCACCACTGCGCCATCCAATCTAAAACAAATTCATGAAGAATGTTTCAGAATTGTGTAGTGATCTAAACACTCTGGGAGTTTTATTTATTCTTTCTCTAATCTATCTTTTGTAGTGCTTCTTGAGGAAAACTGATAATTCTATGCTGCAATGCACTGATATGTGTGTGTGTGTGTTTGTGTGTGTGTGTATCTGTTATTAATTTTAATTCTTCTCTTAAAGTGACGGTCATTATCACGTGTTCAAGCCATTCCCTAGTGAAACTATATAATTTGTATAAATATAAATGTTAATATATTTTAAACCTAATCCTCCCTTAGACTAAGTTTATTCCCCAAACCATTTTGTCTTAAACTTTCTCTCTACCTTATTTATATAGATTCCAAATAATAACAGACTTGCTGGCAACTGTTTTGTTACTTTTTTCCCTATATCTTTTTTCTCTACTTGACAATGCTTCGTTGGCCTAATCTATGATCTTCCTTACACCTGTTGCACCAAGTTCCTGTCTTCTCTGCTCTTGTATTCTGCATACTTTTATTTATTTGTCATATGGCAGATTATCAAACTCCATATCCTCATCCAGTGGCACCAGGCATCATCCCATTATGTCTTCCATACTCCCCGTAAATTCTATAACTTTCCATACTCAAAGAAAATTGACACTCTTTATTTTGTGTGTATACCGAAAAGGGAGCAGTCATACAATATTATTTATCCCTGTCGGATTACAGTAAAGTGACTCCATTCCTACTGGACAAGATATGATTAACTCAAAGTAATGGAGTCAGAGATCTTTCTAATAAATTACAGCTATGTAGTAAGTTACTGTTTTAAGTGTTTCTCTGTTATAAAAATAAAGCATGGGTGGTCATTGCTTGATAGCCATTGTAAATACTGTATGATATTTAATGAATTGTTTTTTTTTTTTTTTGAGGAGGTTTAATCTCTTATCAGTTTTGCACAGATTTTTCTGAGGGAGAAGATAAGGCGAATATGCCATTAATTGGCTAAAAATTAGATTATTCTACAAGTGTGGTGCAAACTATGATTATCTGATAGCTAATTAAGAAAATTAAGGTCATAAGTTGTAAACAGTCCAGAGTTTGATTTAATCAGGTCTTCATTTGCCTATTATGTGACTCTGAAAAAGGCACATTGAGACAATATTCTGGAGCAATGCAGAGGTCTCCCTTTGCTGCCTATGAAAATGATGTGAAATAATGTCCCATGGATCAAGGAAAATTACCATTTGATACCATGGTACTATGCAGTGTCGATGGAGAAGAATTCCAGTTTATACCATAAAGGTTTGTAGGATATGATCAGAAGATAATCCAGTCTCAGCATTTTCTCCTTTTAGAATTTCTCTTTGAACCATCTTTTTTCTTTATGTTGGGAGCACTTATTAAATCCAGTATTGAACTAGCAAGCATATGGAAATTATACAGAGGGGTATAAGTGACTGAGAAAAAATATAGTGGAGTTTATACTTTTTATTTCTTTGTATTTTTATCTCTGCTTTCAGCAAATGAGACATCTTCTTCCTTTACTTACAAAGCTGTTATTAAATCCAGTATTTGATTAGTAAGCATTTCAGAATGACCCAGAGGAGCAGAGCTGAGTCACAAAATATGTTATAGTACATATTTATACTTCTCAGTCCTTTTTATTTCTGTGATCAGTAACTGCCTGAGTGGCAATACACCTGTTATCATTTTGTTTTTTTCTTAGTAAAACATCATTTGTGTTTATTTCTGTTAGTGCCTAGTGTAAGGGCAGTGTGGACTGTGTAATCATTGTGTCATTGGATGTACAGAATTCTTTTTTGACTACTGTACATCTGGTTTAGTACCTAGTTTCTAAACTTGTGTGGGAGAGGTTCTTGAAAGATGGCTGAATTTCTTGAGAAGCTCAGGGGATGAAAATGGGCCTTGCAAAGTATGTATGGTTGCAGGGAAGGAGCTGGATAGTGTGGCTTTGTGGCTTGTCAGAAGTTTAAGTTCATGCCAGGAGTGTTTAGATTTGCCTAGCAGGACCAGATGTTTTGTTTTTGAAATGGCTGGTTTTGTCCCTGTGTATAACTTGCTTAGCCAGGTTGTGCAGTTAAGTAATGGTTACATTGTTTTTTTTTTGGTGATGGCATCTTGTTTCCATAAAGACCATGCATTGTTTCTAAGTCTGGGATTTTGTTGTATTTGAAAAGGTGATGTGTCAGTGTGAAGTTGTTAGAGATGTGACAGCAGAGCTGATGTTCAGTAAGTGTGTAATGGGGGACCATTTAATTGCTGAGAGTTATGTTTTGAGATTGCCAGTATTTTGGGTGGATTTGGCTCTGAAGCTGATCAGTTTGGTAGTTAGTTTGGTGATAGCTGGATGACCTGGAGGGTTATTGGGAGTAATGACTGAAAGAAGGCAGAAAAAAAAGTGATTTATAGATAATGGTAGGATTCTTGTTACTTAGGAGATCCAGGAGAGAGTGGTTGCTGGTTAGGAGATTAGGATAAGTAATGCCATTGACTAGTTGTATGAAGTTGGTATTAACTAGGAATTCTATATTATCATTTCTGAGGGTACTTAAGTAGTTAAACTTGAAATTTCCTAATATAATGATGTTTACTTATATTTATGGAAGCTGAAATGTTAGCAAGAATAAGGTATTTACATTTGTTAAGAGAGGTTGGAGGAAGAAAGCAAGCAACAGTTACTGGAATGTGACTGTTTTTCCAGGAGGGGAATTTTAGAAGGATCCAGCTTGGCTCAGTGCGTGATGGAGTATTTGCCTGAGCAAGGACTGTTGGCGTAAGATATTTTTATAAAGAATCACCCTGCCTCTTGCCTGGGTATGAGTCTTTGATTCATTGTAGGAAGTAAGTAGGTACCGAAAAGTATCAAACTAAAAAAATATGGGTCATCATTAATCATATATTGGTTGGGTGCAGTCATATATACAAGCAATCTAAACTCACAGCCACTATTCACCCTTGGTTTCTGGTACTGATAAATAGAGGGACCAATTTAGGTATTTACTTTAGAAAAATAAAAATAATAAAAAATACTCTAAAGACCTTAAATAGTTATTAGTTTACCATGCCACCTATTTTGTAGCATACTTTCTAATGTTTTAATCTAGATATTTTAATGGAAGACTATGACATTCACCCTCCCCACCACACAGACACACACACACACACACACACACACACACACACACACACACACACACACACACACACACACACACACACACACACACACACACACACACACACACACACACACAAAATGACATGCATCTCTTGTAGGGAATCTCTGCCTTGAGTAGTTCATGTTAGGAATTTTCCTTGTACTAACACCTCAAGCTGTAAACTCTAAACAAGGAGGTACATTTGTAAAATACCTAGCATACTTGGGCATCTCATGATGAAAAATCATAGTGCCTTAGGGTTGTGATCATAAGAATACAAACTGACCATGTCTGTACTTCTGCTTACATGTGGATAAGTGGTCAAATACTGTTTTAAATAAGATATGTCATAGTGGGATCAACAGCAACAGTTGACTAAGATTTGATTCTTTTGACAACCAAGATTCCCAGACCTAACTGTAGATAACAACATTAGATATTAGGCCTTACAATGCACAACACTATTCATTTATGTAGATTATGCAATTGCATTAGTTTACAACACAACACTGCGTACCAAATGGGTAGTTAATGTACTGCTGACTGAAAGAACCATCCACTATGGTAAGCGTAATCATTAACTAGGCTGACATGCAGGCTCACATTAGTCTGGGTACTGCAGCTAATACTAACACTAATTTGGGCAGGACTACTTACTGCGCCTGGGTTTGTTGAGCAAAACTGACACCTACCTTCCTGGTGAGGATAGAGTGAAATCTATTGGCCCTTGTTATGCTGAAAGTGCATTTACAAACAACACCATATACTTTTTATCTTGCACCACAGATGCACCTCCACTGTCTGATAAAAATGATTCTTTAATACATGCTTAAATGAATGGGCTTTGACAACAGTATATCCGGGCGATCGTTCCAAAGCTTGTATACATATTTCAAGTAAAATACATCTCCCCAGACATTTGAGAATTTGTGGTCATGTATGGCACAATCAGAAGAAATCTAGAATACCAGCCCAAGCTCATTCTGTATAAATGTGTTAGCTAGTGTCAGACACTCAGATGTATAAATTAGCCCATGGACATCATTTTAATAGTGGAAATGCAATGCTGAGGTTCGGACCAGTGTAGACTACACAGTAAAGGCATCTGTGCATTTGTCCATGATGACCTACAGCAAACCTAGAATTCTGTTGTATCATACATAATTCATGTTAGTGCATTGCTTGTGCTGGTAAGTTAGTGGGCATATTTTCTGACTATAAAGCAAAAGTAGTAATTACGTCAGAGCAGCAATTTATTTTTGCACTAGGGAGAATGAATATTTTGACCCAGTACATATATTATTTATGTATTTATTTTGCTCAAAAGAGAATTTACATGGAACACAGACTTGAGCTAGGTTCAGTAATAACTCCTAGCAGTTTAATGAGGTCTACAAGCTGAATTTCTGAACCTTTGAAAGAGGCAATATTAAGGATGTCACCTGAAGCTAAATTCTATAATGAATCATCTCTGGCATTGCATTCACTAGCAAAGAGAATAACTTTTATCTTTCTAGCATCAACATGCAGTATTATAAATAAACTCCATAACTGAGAACAGTCGAAGCTGTGTTGTAACATACTGTTAAATAGATATAAACTAGTATCAGTATGGGGGATAGTTTGGCATTTCCACAGTTAGTCCACTTATCACTGAAGAAGGATATAAGTCAGACAGGCCCTAGCAATGTGTCATGGCGGACTCCTTGCATCATTGCAACCAGAGCTGAGAGTGTATTTTTTCCACTTCACTGAGTGGTACTTTTTGTAAGTAAGTAGCTAACAAACAAGCCACCTGGTAAGGCTGAGCAAGATACTTGTTCAAAAGGCTTTTTAGTAGTGTGTAGTAGTATCCGCTATGCTATGTTGAGTTTCACTTCTCAAAGGCTCACTTTCCTTTCTGACTAGGAGTGCTATTATTTTAAAAATTATAAATTGAAAATGACAGTACGTTTAGCATTTCTTTTCCCATTTGTGGTGTCTGACTCACTTGATTGCTCAGCTTTTGTTTTCAAACTGATTGGTTAGAGTTTCTCAGAGGAAAATGTGCAGATTGACATCCTTCATATAATTACTCCTGCCAGACCTTCTCACAGCAATATTAACATTCTAGAAACAAAAAGTCTTACTGAGTACCCACAGATGAAATGAAACATGACACAATTTTATTCACCCAAACTAATCTGTAAGATCACATAAGAGGCAGAAACAAAATATAGTATAAAATAAGCATGATGTCCAGTAGCTATTAAACTGGTTTTCAAAAAAATGTTCTGTTTGCCAACAGACACAAACACTTTGAAACAAAGATGACTAAGAATGACAGATACGAAGAAAAATAAAACTCTACAGTGGTTTATAAAAAAGCTCATATGATTTACTGAGTCATATAGCTAAGTTTCCAATTTACAAATAAGTAATATCAGTGTGAGGCTCTAATAATGAAATATTTATAGGAGACTAAACAGTAGTTTATGATGGTGCAAAGTGTGAGGCTGTACTTCTCCTATTGATATCAAATTATATTACTCTAAGTTCTTATGATACACAAGGGGGCCACTAAAGTACAAAGGGTAAACGAAAAACAAAAAAGACAAAGCCAAACTGAGGAAGTGAGGTAGCTCAAAAACGCACAGTAGCCAGAGTATAAAATCCTGAACGCAAGTTTATTCTGTATAACACAATACGTTTTCGTTACTGTTACAAGCAGTAACTTCTTCAGAGGAATAAACAGAGACATAAAAACGTGTCAAATTTAAACTAAGGTAGGCGTGGTTACCTCAATAACTGTATCATAAATATTAGCAAAGGTTCAATCATGTAAAAACAAAAACCTCAAGTCAAAGTAAAAGATACGTAAAAACACATAGTAATAGTGAATATCATCCCATTGTTGTAAACATACATTGGGAAGAATATTTTAAGTAACCTAGTCTAGCGTTTTTGAGCTACCTCACTTCCTCAGTAAAGTACAAAGGGTACTTTTCCGTTATCAGGGCAACACTAAGTTGTAACACGGTATCATGCGCAGCACACACACTGATCGCACAGCTGTTAGCCCTGAAGTGCTTGTTTCGAAAGACCAAGAAACAGACACGAAGAACCCTTTTTTTTACTGCTTTGCAATGAGTCAGTCTGTGTAACTTGTCATACAGCCGTGCTCAACCCCCCTCGCAGAAAAAAGTCATACAGTACTTCCAAACGAGCAGCGAAAGCACACGTTCCACAATCTGATCTCAGTAAAGATGCCAGCAGCAGGGATTAGTCCCTCCTACAATATTCTACCGATGCTAGCAAGCCCTGGTTTGCCTAACTGTTTCTTTTTGGTAAAATGTGGATGGGTTGCCACCCTAATGCTCAGTTGTATATATTATGAAAAAGTCCACATTTTGTTTGCTAAAAATACCATTTTCTGCAAAGGAAAGAATTGTAATACAGTCAGTATTGAAATATAAACCGAAATTTGGTGGTAAATAAAACCAAAAGTCATTGTCCAAGATTGACAACCATGTCCATGACACACCATTTTTACATATACGTTACTCAGAAACAAGTCATTGATTTCGTTTGTGATCAGCCCCGCCTGTTCTGTGCCAGAAAAAAGGGTAGTATATAGACAACCTCTAGTAATAAACACTGTCCGGTGGAGGAACTGACCCTTCTTTTATGTATAGGGTACATACTCCACAGTTTATGATCCACTATCATACCTTTCAACTGTCCCTGATTTTTACGTTACTCAGGATTACAATTAGTCAAGAATGCCGCATGTTATAGACTTTTGTACTTATTGCTCAAAAAATGAATGCTGATGTGATGTACAATCTCAAAACAAGCGCTTCAGGGCTAAGAGTTGTGCAGTCATTGCATTTGCCTTACAAGTGTTGCCCCAATAATGGAAAAGTACCGTACAAAGTTATTGACCTTTGTGAACACTTAAAACATATGTTTCTGTCACTTTAGCTATTCATTCAAAAGTAGTGCACCATAAAACAGTGCCAAACCAGATAGTCTCCTAAAGATGACCATCAGAGAAGCATTTGGGTATGTTTTCTAGAAGTAAAGTACAATGTTCTGAGATATTTATTGTGAGAATGTTCTATTATAAAGAATCTATTTTTATATTGAAATATAATACATTATCACCTTTTGGTTTAAATATGGAGATTAATTGGAAATATTTGAAGTCATGCAGAAACTTATATGAAAATGTTACTCTCTACTGAAGCTTTTCCTCATATGAGGTGGACAAAACACGAGTCACCATACGGATTAATAGTTTATTCAGTGTACAAAGAGTAGATAGTCAGGAGATGTGACGCTCAGACCTAGATTTTAGGAATGCTGTTACATACCCTTTATCATAGCATTCTGCTGTCCCTTGTAGTTACCTGTGAGAAATGTTCTAAAATGTTTGTTTCATAATGAAGTAATTATCTTGTGTTATACTAATAAATGAATGAAGCATGTCAGCTCTGTGTGCTGTAAGTAAATATATCCACATACACACAAGGGGACGCAAGTAAATAGCAGCATAAAGCAAATAGGCATTGCTATTAGTTTCAGTTGAAATAATAAAATCTTTGACCATGTGTTCAGTAATGTTTTATCATATATTCAGCAATGGCAGTTTAATTTATGTCATCAATAGCAGCTCTCATGATTTACAAAAGGATTTGTAGTACAGATGTTTCTGCCACTCCACCCTATTTTCATGGCACAAAACCAAACTCAGCATGTGCGGATTTTGAAAACTAACACCGAGAAGTTGAATCTGAATGGTATGCAAAAAGGTTTCAATTAATGTCAATAAATATGTAGTACATCCTAAATTTCCAATTAGGAGTACAGACAGCTAATTTTCAAAATATACTTTTGCAGATTGGTAAGTGATATAACATCTGATGTTTTGCTGACTGAATTCAAAATTTATTGTGAGATTTTAAGAAAGTACATTTTTGGCTTGTATTCAAATAGCCATCTGGACTAAGTCCTCTGGCTTCTGGCACACAAGGGTTAAAAAAAAAAATGTAATGATATCATCCCAAATTACTGCTAGAATTTATTCATCATTTGTGAGAATGGGTATGGTGTACAATAAGTGAACATAAGATCCTTTCTAGCAAAAGTGGTTTCCTGCATTTGCCTGTGAACCATTGAAAGGAATAATTCCTGATAAGAGCATTTAATTCCATGTTCATTCCAGAAGAGTACATGTATAGAAAAAATGAAAAATTATTTTTAATACTTTCATACACTAGGTTTGAGTAAGTATATTAGGATTCGGCTTCAGTGTGTATCAGGATAAAGTCGCTGCTAAAGATTTCAAGGAGTGTATATCTTCAATATGTTGGGAAAAAGATAAGGAAAACTTTTATAAGTCTGGCCATATGCCTTTAATGAGACTTTTCAGGTGTATTTCTACAAGATAATATTAAAAATTTTTGTATTTCATAAATAATCACAAAGTGTTATACAGGATTTTTTTCTGATTAAAAGTACGTTCTTAGGAAACAGAAAGTAAATCCACTTATTAGAGTCCAGGCACAATCATTCAAAAATCCACTCATACACTCTCCCTGTCCCTCTTTGTGTCTCACACACACACACAGACACACACACACACACACACACACACACACACACACACACACACACACACACACACACACACGTGCATGCATGCATGCACACACGCACCCATTCACTCACACAGATCCTTTATGCCTTAGTCAGATCCACCCAGTGAAGCTGGTCTACTACCCCTGTTCAGACTCACAGTAACTGAAATGCATGGGTTCATGCTGCTAGCTAGCAGTACACATTTATGCATTTCCTATAATTCTGTTCAGGGTCAGTTACATAGTATGAACTCTTTCTGTGCAGTACTACACAAGTTCCTAACTTAGCAATACACCAGGCTGATATGCCCCCTGACTATCACATGTGCCACTTAAACCACTGCTGCTCAGTAGTGTAGAGCTATATGGGGACAGCTAGCTTTCCAAACCTTGTGTGGTTTTGCATACTAGGAAACTTAGGTTCATAGGTCATTATTTGGCATGCAGTCTTGAAAGTCATTTAGGAGCCTAGCTCAAATTCCTAGTTGCCCCAAAGTACTGCTCAAGTTCACACATCAAGCAAATGTAAGCTAAGGGTTTCAAACCTTGCACCGCAAGAAGTAGCTCATTAACAGCTCATAGCCTTTCCCTTGAGCACTAACTTGCTTATGAATGACATCCTATATATCTAGTATTTTGACAACCACACATTGTATTTATTTTTTATTTACTCTTATTTTGATCAGTTTAGTCCCAGTAGGCCTGTGCTACTAGAGACGTGAGGTGATATTTATACTGACTATAAATTTCTTGGTTATGGCATCAGAGAAAGTTCTTTTACATTTTTCTCTGTCATGTCAGAGATGCACATGACACAGGACACAGAGCACATTTTTGGGGTGATGAGGGTGCATGCTGTGCCATATTTTGGAGAGAGAGTTTGCTCAGGTGCCATTCAAGTGTAGGAGGTGAGACAGGATACCATAAGAGAGACCAACATAGAGATAACTGGATGATTTACCATGCAAAAATGTCCCTCATATTTATCAACTTTAAATGTAGTACCAACGTTTTACATCTGAGGTAATTAAACGGTGACCCCTGCTCAGGCACATCCAAAGTGATGTATCAGAGGCCAGAACAGGAAGTATCAAATATCCTGAGGCTACTGCTGAGTGACAAGAATGCTCCAATTGTGAGACAGAGGAAAGACGTTCTTACGTGGTTGTGGTAAGACTAATTGATAATCTATTCACTATCTTACAAAGAGGTAGTGTGTCATGATTTTGATTTACAAACACGGAAGAGCGGTGGCAGCCTGGTTGGTGTGACATTTGGGAGGCTGTTGTAAAACCATCAGGTATACTGATGCTGCACTTTAGATGAGTAATGCATATTAACACTGAGAAAACATACAAAGCCTGTTTTGAAAAGTAACGCTATCTGGATAGTGATTTGGATTATTTGAACACAGATAAGAGAAGTAATGCACTAAAAGTGTATACGTGAATTTGTCTGAATAAGAACAGAAGGAATGTACAAGTACTTTCCAGGAATGACACTGCAAAACAAACTATTTTGTGGATGAAGTCGAAAAACTAAGAGGCAAAAATGAGCTGTGTACTTGGAGTCTGACAAGCAGTTATCTTATCAAAAAAGAATAATGCTGATCTTAAACATAATAGAATTATGGGGAAATTCACTGGTTGTCAGATAAACTATTTACAGATTTGTCTCAAATGCTTATATTATTTTAATAAAGTTATCATCATGTTTCTAAATAATCATCTTTGAACCCAACCAGTAAACCATTTAAACAATGAATATTACTTTGAATTCTATACTCTCACATACAGGTTTAAAAGTCCTCTATTTAATGTCAGCAATGTTTTTTTTTTTTTTTTATTTGTTTTTATCATTACTTGTAATCTTTCTTTTTTGACACATGCTCACATGAACATTTAGTTTCTGTAGTAACCATTTTCAGGTACCCATCACAACATCTCTGTGCCCATCCCCCAGATGTGGACACTGATCGATACAAAACTCGCTAGGTTATCTACTGCAGAAATGCCATTGTGTCAGCATCCGTGTTTCTCAGTGCTGTCAAGTGAACTGGATTATCTGTCTCTTGTTTTAGAGAAAAATTGACACCCATTTCCCTCTGAAAATTATCCTGAATATCCAATTTTCTTTAATTATATGTTTGGTAAGACAGCTGTTTGAGCTTTGGTTTTATTTTTTCTACTGCAATACTTCTGGGCTTACTATCTTAAACTTCAGGTGCTTTGTCCATGTTCTGTTTTCCAGTAATTAGCTGTAGAGTATCCACTCATTGGACATTTTCTAACTAGTTTACCTGCCTTTTCAAAGTAACTTATCCAACATCCCCATTAGTAGGACAGCCTGGGGTCTTAACAATTAAATTCTGTGTCTCACAACTCCAGGGCTAGAGTTCATTCCTGATATGAAGTCACTATCTGTCTGGAGTTTCCATGTTTGGCCTATATCTGCAAGGGTTTTCTGCAGCTACTTTTTTTTCACACTCAAAACATGCTGGTTGATGGAGTTTTAAGGTGTCCATGTATGCTGCACTTACCAGAGCCTTTGTGGCCCCATCTGTGGCTGAAAAGGTCCCATGATGACCAGTTCACTTACTGAGTTAAAATTAATAAATTAAATGATGCCTCTGAGAATCATCTTTGAACTAATTTAACCTATTTGCCATTCTTCATTCCTCTTATTTCTGATCAGCACTTCTGACCTGTGGTAAAACTTTTCATCAATATTTAATCATAGGATCACAGGATCATAGGAAGTTACTAGGCTATTGGCCCTGAGGCCCTTTCAAGCCCAGCCAAGAATTTAGGCCATGTTCCGATAAGTCAGCACCTGATGACCCTGTCCAGCAGGGACACAGGAGGTTTAATTTACAGTATATGCTGGAATTTTGGATTGCATGGCTTTCACTTATATGCTCATAATACAGAATTTCATTTTACTAACCTCCAACTTGTTCTATTTGTTCTGTTCTCATACTCTGTGACCCCGTCTAGGACCCCATGCAAGCTATTCAGGAGCTCCCTGTTATCTTACTCCGTTGCCAAGACAAAATCTTGGTAGCAGTGTAAATTAATCATTTATTCATTCATTGGTGGACTTGACTGATTACCTATTGCCATATGGCAAATGTAGGTACCATCCCAAAATAGTTGCTTACTCTGAAATAAAGCTTTCTATATATTTTCCCATTTATTCATATATGTGCTTTGATATTTTTTTGAGAATTGTTTCCCTATCAAGGAAGCACAAATATCTTTTAGCTCCTGGTAGGCAATATTGTACACATCTTAATAAAAGATTAAGGAGAGATGTGCTCTGCCTACCCTAAATAAACATTGCCTAATTACATTTGTTCAGTAATGGCAGCATGAGTGTAACAAATTCACCAATCATTATCTTAGACAACTCTAAACAATCTCTCCACCCACGCAGTCTACTTTCTTTCATAGTTGAGAAAGGCTAAGGCATAGCTATGGCTTCAGTGTATTTGGAACTTATATTTTGTTTACTTTTATTTCTTTATTTATTTAGTTTGTCTTTTTGCTGTTAGCATTCCTTTGCATTTAGAAGATTTTTGTTGTTTTTTTATCTGTAATAAGTACATCAATATTCTTTTGTGTCATTTATAGCTTCTTAAAGTAAAAGTCCATCCAAAAAAAAATGAAAAATAATGTTTTCACCGTCCCAGTTTTTATGCAGCAGTACTGCTCCTATGTCAATCTAAATAGTTAACATTGCTTTTAAACTTTGTTATTCCTCAAAATGTCATTTCTTTAACAGCTAAGTCATCTGTATTCCACAATGTAGTGTATGTCACCATTATATGACAACTATGGTAATGTTGTCTTGTCTTTCTATGGACTTACAATGACAATTCTCAAAATGTTCACTTTTTCCAAGGTTCCATGATATGTGTCAGTGCATCCTTA
Source organism: Protopterus annectens (assembly GCF_019279795.1). Lineage (NCBI taxonomy): Eukaryota > Metazoa > Chordata > Ceratodontiformes > Protopteridae > Protopterus > Protopterus annectens. The sequence continues at coordinate 1,518,890,484 of NC_056739.1, forward strand.
GCTATATTTCCATCCAATGTTTATTAACAGGAAGCTATTAAAAAGATTTTTCATCATCTATAAATGTTCTTTTAGAAAGAGCTTCTAAATTACTTGCTTTTGTATAACCTTTGTTTCAAGCCAGGCCGTCTTTCTTCCTTATTCTGTTTAAAATCTTTTGTGATGCACTTCTTTGTCTTCCTAGGATGTGGTGCCAAACAGTCTCTCTAAGATATCTTTATATTTTTCATCAGCCATCTCAATATTTAAGTCCATATTTCTGGTCCCAAAATGACAAGTATTGTGTGAACAAGGAAGTTAAGTCATGTGACCATTGATCATGTGATCAAATGGCCACATCATACCTCTCAATCTCATACAGCAAAAATCAGGGGACAGAGCTAAAAAAATGAAAGACAACGACACAAAATCACAGACAGATTTTAAATATTGTCTTATATGCTTTATAAGTTGCTAGACTCACAGGTTATGCATTAGCATGCATTTTCTGAAGGCTTTGAAATGTTTAACTCAAATGTCTGCCATTATTTACTGATTGCATTCTTCAATGATTTAACAGAAAACCACAGATTTTATGATGGACAAAGCAAAAATGTGAGGCAAAAATCAAGGACATTCAGCAAAATTAGGGACAACTAATCTTGAGGAAACAACTGACCTAATATGTGAACTGTTTATCTGACAGATTAAATTGTTTGCTAATACAGGTGTACCTAGGTGTATGTCACTAAAATGGTGGCAGTAAACAAAAATTATGGGAACTAGTAGATGTTATGTACTGTACATGATCCTAATGAAGGACTATCAGACGTTCACACATTTAAAAAATATATATTCCATTTCTATCTGCCGTTAACACAGAGGAGTATGTATGACCTCTGCACATATCTGTTATCTAAATTGTATATTCATACTACTAATCAATCTCTCTATGTATCTGTCTTTCCATCCATCAGTGTATGTGTGTGTGTGTGTGTGTGTGTGTGTGTGTGTGTGTGTGTGTGTGTGTGTGTGTGTCTTATTTCACTGAACTGCACTTCTGAAACGCTTATAATTGTGCAATACAGTTGATCTACTACATTTTGCACTGTTATAAAGCTTTTTTATTGTTTCACTGCATTTATGTACTGTTTTATACTGTTTTAACATTACTTAACTGTAAACTGCTTTTTCATACTGAGAGTTGTATTTTCTGTTTGTGAGTGCTCTATCCGAGCTTTTCTGTGCATTTTTGATAATTGTCTGTTTACAGTTAAAAGCATTCTCGAATCTGCTCCTAGATCTGTTTAAAACTTTCATTTAGTGGCTACAGCTAGGAACTGTAATTTTTCCCACACATCCTCCCTAGTGTTGTGTGTTCTTATACTTGGTGGCTTTGCAGGTGCCCGCCCATACTCTATATTTGATCTGTGACACTCCTCCCAGTCTAGTGTCATTAGTTCACTCAATCTAATAGAGAACATTTGTGAAGGCCAACCCACTCAGATTCTTAACGTTGAATTAACTTCTGTTCCAGCTTTCTCCATTTCCACTTTACTGGAAAAAAAAAATTCTAAGCTTGCTTCCCACCTTTCCTGTGGCAGGTCTTGTCCAGATACGAATTTGCTGTGTCCAGGACTGTTTGTGAGCTCCTAAGCCCCCCCCCCCCACACTTAACTGGGGTTAAACTATTCCTGGTGCCATAAAGTCTGTTCTTCAAAATTTCCCTTGCAACTAGCCAGATTTTTATTTTTAGCACTCATCTGTTTCTTTGAGCTCAGCACTTGTTCAGAACTCATTGTAAGCAACAAATTACTACAGCACTCAACTTTCCTCACTTGTCTAGAGTAAGACAGTTTTTAGTACTTAAGAAATAAGCACTTATTCAGGCATGTCTAAAGGACAGCTCCCGGTGTTTTCTCCTGTCTACCTGATGAATCTGGGCATCTTGGGACAATGCAGCAATTGCCTCATGTACACAGACAACCCTGTCCTCCTACCACCCAACACTATGACCTGTGAGAGATGCACTTATATAGCCAAACTAGAAGAAAAGCTCTCTTCACCAAAGACTGGCCTAGACAGTGAAGAGGAGAAGGTAAACACCTGCACCGCACCACACTCATCACATAATCCCTCAAAACCTACACCACCAAAACACACGCAGAGAAGCACAAAACACACACCTGCATTCATGGAGACTCTCAGTACAAACCTGCCCAAACAACAGAGACCTGCAAAGCAGAAATGCAAGCAACCTCCACCCCTCAACAGAACCCAAATGACACATAGCCCACATACTCAGTGTGCCACTCAACTACAGCCCATAAGGCATAACGTACCCAACACTCTAGTCATAGGTGACTCTATAGTCAGGCACACTGATGTTCCACTCACCAGGCTAAACAAGGAAAAAGTTACTGTCAGCTGCCTGTCAGGTGCCAAGATCCACCACATAATGCACGCACTCAGGTCACTCCACAACAAGTACAAATATGACTCTGTCATTGTCCATGTTGGTGTGAATGACCTGAGATGTACCTCCCTGGACTACATGAAAAGAGACATGGAAGAGCTCTCCGATCTTGTAGCCCAGGCAGGTATGACCCTAGCCCTGAGTAGCATCCTGCCATCACCCAGAATGACACCACAGTACAAGGATAACATGATTGACTTTAACAACTGGCTAAGCTTCTGCTGTCATTCTAAGGGAATCCAGTATCTGTCTGCCTGGGATGACATGATTGGCAGACCACGCTGCTTTGCCAGAGATGGCCTGCATCTGTCACCCTTGGGATTCTGGATACTGGCAAAGGCTATTGCCACCCCATAGTGCTTTTTTTAAGCAAGGTTCAAATGACAAATTCACCACCATAACAGGTACAAGCAAGCAAAATCTGAGGGTAATGCTACTCAATGCTAGAAGTCTAAACATCAAAATGCACTCATTCGAGGCACTCCTTAAAATGGAGAACATTGACATCTGTGCAGTGACAGAGACCTGGTTCAAAGTGCCAGAGAGCACCCCTGCATTACCAGGTTATAATTCATACCACACCTTTCGGCCACCAAACTCGGACCGAAACACTAAAGGTGGAGGCGTGTCCATATTCATTAAGGATATCCACACCTCCAAGCTAGTTGCTCAGCATAATGCATCTGAGATTATCCAAGTTCAACTAACTCTGGGCATAACCGCAATCCAGATTGTAGCTTGCTACAGACCCCCCACCATGCCCTAGGATTACCACTCCTTTTTTCTTGATACACTAGAAAATATTAAGGTACAACCCAACACTCTAATAATGGGTGATTTCAACTACCCTACCATTAACTGGGAAAACTACTCATGTACCAACTCTTTTGCTCAACGTTTTCTGGAAATCATCAATTCCAATGCCTTGGATCAACTTATCCACACCCCCACCAGGGGCAGCAATATCCTAGACCTGGTCATCACCAGCATGGGTGACCGGTGTTCCACACCAGAGGCCAGCTCCTCATTGGTCAGATCTGACCACAAGCTAATCACCCTAGACATCCACATCCCGATCCCACTCCCCATTAGGAAAACAATCGTAAAAAATTTCTCCAAAACCAACTTCACTCTTCTTAAGACAGAAGTGGCAAACTTCACGACACCCATGCAGATGGACAATAGAGGTACGACTGCTGAATCCTACACAAATGCACTTTATAAGCACTTACACGAGTGCATGGATCGTGCTATCCCTAACAGAACCAAGATGCTATCCTCCAAAAAAAGGAAGCCAATCTGGTGGTCTTCTGCCATAAACAAACTCTACAACAGAAGAAAGAAACTGTTGCAAAAAAGAGTAAAATCCCACGACTGGAGAAACTCCCTGGTCAGCCTCAGTAAGAAGCTGAGATCCCTCATAAAATCCTCCAAAGCTATTTATGAAAACAAAATTGCCACTGATTCTAAAGACAACCACAAAGCATTCTATAGCTATGTCAAGAATCTCAATGGCAACACTCAGATCTGCTCTGAGTTACAGCACAATGACACTAAATATACAGAACCAATTGATATTGCCAACATCCTGGCAGATAGGTTCAGTGCTAACTTTACCCCCCACACCCCCTAAAGGGCCCATCTTTATACCAGAAGAATGCAAAGTTCCTGTAACCATGGCTGCACAGGTAAAAACCTCACTCTCCAAAGCCAAGAACACAAGCATCCATGGGACCTGACAACATCCCAGGCTGCCTTCTACATGAACTACAGAATGAACTGGCACCCCACCTAAGTACCATGTTCAATCATAGCCTCACCTCAGGCTTTGTGCCTATTGAATGGCGCACTGTGACAGTTTTCCCACTCCACAAAGGGGGGGCCAAAACAGACCCCAGGAACTACCGCCCCATTAGCCTGACGAGCCTTGTCTGCAAGGCCATGGAATGTATCATCATGTAACTCATAAGCAAAGACATTGGAGATTTCCAAACTCGGTATCCCACGCAGTTTGGGTTTGCAAAAGGCAGATCATGTCTCCTAAACCTGATAGACTTCTTTGAAGTAGTCACCAAAGCCATAGATGAGGGTAAGGTGGTTCACACAGCCTATCTAGATATCGCCAAGGCTTTTGACACCATCCCCCGCTCTGGAATTATAGATAAACTCACTAAACTAGGTATAAAGCCCTATGTCACAAGATGGGGTGCCAACTGGCTCACTGACAGAACCCACACTGTGAAAGTAACAGACTCCAAATCTGACTTCAGACCAGTGACAAGTGGAGTACCACAGGGTTCAGTCCTGGGGCCTCTCCTGTTTGGTATCTACTTCTCTGAAGTACAGGCTAACACAGAAGGTCTTTGGCAAACTAAATTTGCAGATGACTGCAAACTAGGAGCCATAATCGAAGTTCCTAACAATGTGGACATCCTACAAAAGGGCCTCACTGAGACAGATGTCTGGTGTCAAAGACATGGTCTCAAGCTCAATGCCAAAAAGTACATTGTTATCCCTTTTGGTAAAAACTCTGTACCCATGAACTACCACATAGGTGGTAGTCTACTTAACACTGAAAGTGTGATAAGAGACCTTGGGACACAGGTGGACAGTAGTCTTTCCTTTGATAATCACATCGCCACAGTGGTCAGGAAATCCTTCTACATGGCACACCTCATTACAAAAGGTTTCTCATCCAGAAAAAAAGAGGTCATTGTTCTTCTCTACTCATCACTCATTAGACTCATTATAGAGTACAACACCCCTCTTGGTATGTACCTCACAAGACATCTGCAACAACTGGAAAGGCCGCAAAAATACCTCACAAAGAGGATTACTGGCCTCAAACACATGCCTTACGCAGACCGTCTCAAAAAACTCCAGCTTTACTCCGTCGCATATCGCCTACTCAGAGGCGATCTCTGCCTAACATACAAAAAGTTATGTCAAACCCAGAGCTGTTGGACATGCTCCACTTAAAGAAATCCCAATCCCTCCAAGCTACATGCTCTAGGGACCTAAACCTTGTCACCACAATAAACAGAACATGCTGGAGGGATAGATTCCTGTCCCAGAGACTTCCCATACTCTGCAACAGACTACCTATCTATGTCAAAGAGAGCTCCTCATTAGCACTCTTCAAGAAAAATCTTGATGATTGGATGGGTAATAGGAAATTCACCCCGGGGATCACTTCTGTGGTTCTGCTTGACAGGGGCACAGGAAAATAATTTTCTTGGGTGGCGAAAGCCATGGTACCATTTTGGCTAGGCTTGTATAGACCCTAGGGCCAATAGCCTAGTACCTACCTCTGAACCTATGAACCTATGTAGATCTAAATCTCCTACAGTGAGAATTAAAAACTGAGCTCTGCTCTGAGCCTGAATCAGAAAACTGAGCAGAAAACTTTGTATCTGTCCTTTCAACTTCCTGCCTAGATTCAGAATCTTGAGACTTTTAAGGAAAAAAGGCCTTGCATTTTCTTTTACAAGAAACTACCTTATAAGAAGCATCAATAACCTGAACCCTGTGCCAGACCCAGTAAGCAACTCCTGTCTAAGAAAATTTGATGAGGATGAGATACATGTTTATTTTTCTGTTTATTTTTGACAGGAAAAATGGGGCCAGCAATTTTATTTATGGCAGAAGCTTCCCCTGGGATGGGCACAACATTCTGACTAAACAGGAAAGCCTTCCCTGTTGTATCTATCAGAACAGACAAGAGTACCTCTCCCTTGCCCGCTGAGGGGTCCCCAACAACCGCAGAGGATGTGGCTAACTCCCAGTCCATAGTGGCTATGGGTACTACATGAGAGGGACCTGGGGTAAAAGATGAGTGGTCTGAGGAACCAGGTATGGCCAGGGCAGAGTCACCACCTGCAGCTGAGGCAGATTGCTAGCCTATTGTGGTGGCAGTGACTGCTTAAACTTTCTTTCAACCATTTAAAAAGGAAAGACTGACAGTAAGACAGGTAGTTTGTTCCATAGTCAAACTGAAAATGATGCCTCTTTCTTGTGGAAAAGAAGCAGCAAAATCCAGTAATTTTTTAAAGTGTTTATGATTTCTTTTCACCCCACAAAAACATAGTAAAGAACACTTTAAAATACTTTGCCAGACCCAAAAAGTGAAATAAACATAAGTTCTCCACAGAAAAAATTATTTTCAATTACTTTAAACAACTTTTAAAGTGAGAAGAAAAAAGAGCACTTCCATTTAAAAGTACAGTTAAGTCTCATGACAGTCCATTAAATATACACATCTAGCTGAAAAATAGCTTTAATAAACAGGAAACTACAAGAAAATAGCAATTTATATAATGTGGAAGTTTTTTTCCACAAAGGGAACTTATCTGACAAGCAAAGGAGCAATACAAGATGACCATCAATTTTCAAAAGCCTTCACAGGAGTGTCAGAAAAGGTCTGAAGGGCTTGGCATGCAAACCTGTCTTTTTAGTCAGCTCAGCTCAAGCTGACTGATGGTTTGGGTGCGTGGAAGGTGTCCTGAAGCTTTAGAAGCTGGATGGCTGTTATATCCTATGCTTCAGCAGCAGTAACCAATATGTGAACATCACCCTTAAGGGTTTTGTTTCAGAATAACTCAAGGTTGGCAGTCTTCTGCCACAGATTTCAACACACAAAACACTATTAGATATGCAATAATGCTGATATAAGGCTCTATTCTCCCTGCTCAGAAACATTCTGAACTGTAGTGAAATCTATTCAACAAATACAAGCAACATTTATTTGAGTGAATATCTAATCAGTCACAGCTTAAGAATGGAAACATCAGAAAAGAACAAAGATCGTGATGGATCAGCCCTGCATGCCTCAGCATTCAGCTGTTTGAACGTTGATGTGTCCCATCGATAAGGCCTGAAAGAATGTGTGTCTTTCGGCTTTTCCCGGTTAGGGGTCGCCACAGTGGAACTCCGGTCCGCTAATGATTGGCAAGAATATGGTACTAAAAAAAGGAGTCAGACAGTGGTTTATGGCCATAGCATGACCTGAACATTATCCTTGGAGAGAAATGCAGGAAGTGATTACAAGAAAAATCTAAATGAGTAGCTCTGATCAGCTGCACATACATTAAACTTGTATGGAGAAGTAGTATATGTAAATTGAAGTATATGTAAAACGTATGATTACAAGAAAAATCTAAATGAGTAGCTCTGATCAGCTGCACATACATTAAACTTGTATGGAGAAGTAGTATATGTAAATTGAAGTATATGTAAAACGTATGATTACAAGAAAAATCTAAATGAGTAGCTCTGATCAGCTGCACATACATTAAACTTGTATGGAGAAGTAGTATATGTAAAATGTAGTATATGTAAAACGTATGATTACAAGAAAAATCTAAATGAGTAGCTCTAATCAGCTGCACATACATTAAACTTGTATGGAGAAGTAGTATATGTAAATTGAAGTATATGTAAAACGTATGATTACAAGAAAAATCTAAATGAGTAGCTCTGATCAGCTGCACATACATTAAACTTGTATGGAGAAGTAGTATATGTAAACAGTAGTATATGTAAAATGTAGTATATGTAAAATGTAGCATTATTTCCTCAGTCAAGGAAATTCTCTGGTGATGAGTAATGTGTACGCATATGGGTGGGTGTACACGGGATACTCACTATCATTATCTGATCTCATGATTCATGATTCAACAGTTCTTAAAAATAATTATGGAAAGGAGGCAGCCAAAAGTTACAAAAAGTCATGATGTCATATATGTAGTAAACCTGGCAGCAGTTAGGTGTCTGCTGGAAGAATCTACAAATTATTTGCACCAAGGTGAACTTTTAATGCAGTCTGGTCTTTTAGCTAAAACAGGAAAAGTAACTTCCCAAGTTAAATATTTGTGAAGATTATTTTTTACAGTACATCTACTGGAAATGGGAGGCACAAAGCCTGACATACAAACCACAAACCACAAGGGCAAGAAATATTTCCAGAATGAGCAAAAGTAAAATAAACATACTAATAGATAGGCAGATGTGATTAAACTGGTAGCCTTGAAGACATTTAACTTACTAAGCAACTTACTGAAATTTAAACAGTAGAACTTCTATTCACTTAAATCTGACTTACCAACACAGAATGTTTTCCTGTTTCTTATATTTCACTAGTTCCAAATAATAAAAGGTGTCAGCAAGCTTTCCACTAGACCGATCAAGTACTATTTTCACTGTCATCAAGGCAGCCATAATCAAAATTAATTGCCAGTGTATTTACTAGTTTTCCATAGTAAATATTGATTTCATTTGGACTGAATGGGTAAACATTTCTTAAAAAGAAAACATAAACATATCCCATTATCACATACTTCCAATATGCATAGATATTGTTTTAAGTTATTGTGCCTCTGTTCCTGCCAGCAATCAATCCTCCCTGCATAGGTCTGATCTCCCCATCACTGCATAGTCAGCAGCATTCTAATACAAGAGTGAAAGCTGACTTGAGGAACTGTCATCCAGGCAGCTATGGATGCCATGTGTGCCCTCGTCGGTATTGTAGTAATGAAGATATGGCTAGTTAGACCCTAACCCTACCCCTTTGGTTGCATATGTGCAAATTCACATCACTGTGTCAACTCCTATACCCTCCCTGTACATGTCTGTTCTACCACCTATACACCGTGACAGCTACTGACACCAATTTAGTTGCACCAAGCCCATGTGTCAGGTCCTGGCCATTTTGGTGCCTCACAGCCTTCTGTCTGCTTTGGGGAGATTAGCTGACTAGAAAGAAAGTTTCTATCCCCTAGGGATGATCGAGCCACCATTGGACATTTACTGCCATCTATCCCTGCTCAGCTCTTGTAGTGCCAGAACCACTACTCAAACCTGGGTCATCTCGATCGTAGTCACAGCTTCATCCCTGAATGCTATAGAGCTGGGAGGGTATAAATAAACATTTTAAAAACATCCAGTGTTATATTTAGGTTTGCTACTCTTGTTTTTTGACAAGCAGTTAAAAATCCACACTCTACAATTTCAGTGCTATGCAGCTAAGCAGCTAACTGTCCAGACAATTATTTTTATTTATTTATTGACATTTGTTGACCGGGAAAGTCCGACTGAGACAGAAGCCCATTTTCAGCGGAGGCCCGGGGAGAAAAGAAAAAAATTAAGATTTGAACTATAGTTATAAACAGGCCTTATGGTCTCAGGTGGTATGTTGAACTGCATTTTATAAGAGACTTCAGCATAACTTTGTTCTCTGATGAATGTAGCACAGCATGAAACATGGATAAGGACAATAAACTCAACAACAAACAACAAAAAGGGAACTCAACAGTCTCAGTTATTTCAGAACTGGAGCAAAAATCTAGAAAACACAGGTAAAGCAGGGCCCAGATTGCTCAAGTATACTCAAAACATGCCCCCCCACCATGTACTCGTACTTCCAGCAAATAAACTCATGCATGTGTGGGTTGGCATTAAGGCACGAAACTGTTCTATAGATCCAAGGCTCCATCTGTTTATATACAGGCATTTCTATTCTGGTGAGATCAGGTGGAAGAAGTATTTGCTGTGAAAACAAATAAAAAAGTGTTTTTTGCGAAAAATTTCATATTTTTTTTTATCCAAGACTATTCATGTTCTAAGTACTGCAACAGCAACTAGGGTATACATTGATGGGAAATAATTGACCTTCCCCATACCAAGGATTATTCATCCTTTGTAAATGGGTCCTGTCATACACCTAGGCACTCTGTTATTGTCCAGTTATATGCGTACTCTGTTAGGTATTCGTACAAGCACATGAAAACATATTTGTCATAATGATCTTTGCAAACAGGTCTCTCTCTCTCTCTCTCTCTCTCTCTCTCTCTCTCTCCCTCAATATAAAGGTCTCTCAATTTACTGCTGAGAATACCTTTTTAAAATTCCCAAAAGGTGTACACCGGCAGTGTCTTCTAGTCACTTAATGGACAGTGTATCCTCTCGAAATTCTCAGTGTATCTATTCTAATTTACACCATAAAACTCCCAAAAGTGATCAACTGTAGAGGCCCACTGGCTTGCTACTTCCTTCAACTAGGGCATATACAATGATTTTACTTTCACTTATCTACTATTACTCCATCTGTTAGATATGGTTGGGATTCAAAAAGGTGTACCTATGCGGGTAAAGCTTAAACATGGCTGTGTACACCTTTTGGGAATATCTATATCTCTCTTTCTGTCTGTTTACACACACACACACACACACACACACACACACACACACACACACACACACATACACAAAGACTTATGCCAAGGGACCTAATCTCCAATGTGCTGCATTGTAAATGGCAAACACTACAACAACACTTTCAGTCACCCCCAAATCCACACAAACAAATGATGAATATAGACAAAGAGCTGATAGAAACAGTGACATTTACAAGCAGAATCCATCCAGCACTGAATGTAATCAAATGACATCCCTGTGACAGTGACAGCACACATGAACACAGGCCAAAGAACTGAAAGAATGAATATAGAGGGCTTATTGGTGCACATACACCAACAGCACGTGGAAAGGTACTGCTAAATTTACACTTTTAATGTATGCATTATGCCAGTGAAATAGCTGTTGACCAAGTAAGACTCTCCATTCCTTAATACTGTACTAATGTACACTTCACACTTCGAAGCTTACAGCACTTCAAGGAAAATGGTACACTTGCCAGTATCTTGTTCTTAACTCATCCAGCCTATTCTGTTCTCTAACAAGAACTTCTATAACTGTGTGCAGATCTACTAAGATCTTTCCCAAAATGCAACATTCTTTCCTATGCCACTCCTCCATGGAGTTTTGAGTCCATGGCAGGAAGTATACACAGAGATCAGAAGTGTTCCAAAACTAAATGGGAAATAGATAGAAATGTTGTTCTAATATATCCTCTGGTACTAAATTTACAAAACAAGTAATCCTCCTCAAGTACTTGAGGAAAGGCAAGCTGACATGGAAATAACTGTGTAATTTGTTTGTATAAAGGTTTGACCTCATCGACTGACGAAATGCTAATGCCAGGAGTGTTTTAACAGACATCTGGAACTATACAATATGAATAACGATTGCAGCTTCCTCCAGATATTCTACAACAGGTGGAAAAAACATCCCTTACTGTCACAATGCTTATGCTTTTATTAATTTTAATTGCTATCAATTCAAAATCTCACAAAATAAACCTTCATCTTGGACTTAATATGCAACTGTTAAATAGGTCAAAGACATACCGCCACAGTAAACTGTAAGCTGTTTAATATTTCCTGGACATCAAGTTGAATAACAAGGGAGCACTCTTTGACATTCCTCCAGATACATTGAACCCATCTAAGCTATATAACTGGCAACTGATATCCCTCTTCATTATAAATGTCTTCGCCATCAACCAAATTGTTCCACTGGCCAAATGAAGAAGATTTTTAATGGTACTAAATGCAATTGCAGTGATGCCACATGAACAATCTACTAATTTTATACTCAGGAACTCATCATCTCATGGCCTCCATTGCAAGATATCAAGATCCTCCAGATTCATACTGCTACTGCTATACTCAGTAAGGTGCGTCTTCTGTAATCTATGTATGCTTTGCAGCAAACACTTCCTATCAGGCATGCTGATGGCTCCTTGTCCTGATGTACTGCCATAATGTCATCAGCTAAAATACTTGGTGCATCTCTAGAGTGTGCTCTTTTCACTCTTAAAGACTCAGTTGCCCTGTATTTAGGGCAAAATATGTTATTTTCTTGTGATTTGTAGTGCTAGATGTTATGGGTTTTGGATGTTTTGGGTGTTCGATGTTCTGGTCTCAATGTTATGAAATTAGATGTTATGGGTTTTAGATGTTTTGAAGGGGACCCAGATATATATATATATATATATATATATATATATATATATATATATATATATATATAGATATGTACACATATAATATAGGTACATCTAGATCATTAATTTTATCTGTCTATTTATCTCTCTCTCTCTCTCTCTCTCTCTCTCTCTCTCTATCTCTCTCTATGAATAAATAACATTATGCCAAAACAACAACTTGCAGAAATGTTGATGGGGTAGAAGATGTCAAAAGCTTTGTATGTTTTATATATATATATATATATATATATATATATATGGATTCCTATCAGATGAGCAAGTTTTGAAAATTCATATGGTTGAAAACATATGATCAAGTTTATAAAAACTCAAAGCTTTTGAATGGAGATCATGGTCCAGCAAGGATTGGGAAATTTACCCTTTTCTTCATTGTAATGCAGTCTCAGCGTTGGTATATATAATTTGCAAGGGGTGTAAAAAAGGTAGATTTTTGTGGGTTTTTTTTGTGATCACGTTTTCAGAAACTCGATCATATGTTCTTGTCCGTATGAATTTTGAGTTTCTGAAAACAGTCATCTCACATAGACCCTTATCTATCTATAAATATATATATATATATATATATATATATATATATATATATATATATATATATATATATATAAATATATAAATATATATGTTTACTATCACAAACTCGAATTCCCTGCGTTCGAGTGTTAAGATGTCCGAACAACATGTTTGGAAATCAGAACACCGAACACTGTAAATGACGAGCTAAGCATTTCAGTAAAGTCGAATGTCGAACATGTCGACTTTACTGAAATGCTCACTTCCGCCCAACATTGAAAAACATGTTTTGCAGGGGGTCAAGCCCCCCTGAGCCCCCCACACCCCATACTTATATATACAAACTCCGAGATCGCACTACAATATCAACGCTTAAAACACAGAATGTTCACTATTGCAATGTTCGACATTGAGGCACTCGCATTTCCGGATATGCTAATTTCGGTTTGCATGTATGTCTATCGCACAAAGTGCAATCGATTATGTCATAGTAAACCTATATATATATATATATATATATATATATATATATATATATATATATATATATATATATATATATATATATATATATATATATATATATATATATATATATATATATATATATATATATATATATATATATATATATATATATATATATATATATTATATATCACAAATTGTAAGCACAGCACGGCTCAATTAATCAGGAACCACGAACCACTGCAGAAAAAGTCTTTTTTATTGTAAAACCATACAACGAGAGTAAACGCTGTGAGATGTTGAGCGCTTTCATCTAGTACCTCTAGATTTCTTCAGAACATACAACTAGGTGTGTCATAGAATTTAAATACCTAAATTGCCCGCCTTTTTTCCAAATAATTTTCCCCAATTACATACATTTAACCCTTAGTTTAACATATGAAATAAAACCAACAGTTTTACCTACAGTACTATAAAAACTTTAAAAATATACAATTTTATCAAAATTAACACTCATTTTATGTCTATTACTATTGTTTGAAAATATATATGTTTATAAAAACATCACAATTTAATGCATAAACAATGATATAAACCTACTCTGACATAAATATAAATGTGATTTTATGAATTGCTAATTCTATGTTATGTCAATAAAAATCTATTGTAGATATGTGTGGCATTATTATTTTACCTAGTATCAATTTGAAGTATACATTATGCTCTCAATAAAGGTTTGGTAGGTATGACTTCATTAAGGCCAGGTGGTGTAGCTGCCTCTAATCGCAGTTGCCATTTTATTTCTTTTTCCCCCACTATGGCCTTTATATTGCCTCCTCTAGGATTATTACTGACCACATCAATAATACCAAATTTAAAGCTCCTACATGGCTCATTATTTGATATATGCCTCGATAGTGCATTATTGCCATCGTTTCTTTTGATACAATATAAGTGATCATACATTCTATTTTTTTTTAATTTTGATAAAATTGTATATTTTTAAAGTTTTTATAGTACTGTAGGTAAGACTGTTGGTTTTATCTCATATGTTAAACTAAGGGTTAAATGTATGTAATTGGGAATGACACACCTAGTTGTATGTGTAAAAGAAACTAAAGTACCAGATGAGCTTCTGAGCCAGCGTTTACTTGGGCCAAGTACTAGTTTACAATAAAATGACAAAAGACTTTCTGCAGTGGTTCGTGGTTCCTGATTAATTGAGCCGTGCTGTGCTTACAATTTGTGATATACTTGGTGGACTTCAGGAGCTATTGTGTGTGATAAAATATATATATATATATATATATATATATATATATATATATATATATATATATATATATGGGTCTAATTCATTTGAGTGACACATATTTGACCAACACCCAATTGACCTAAATTTCATTTGACTGGCAACTTATTTGACTGACTTCCATATCACCGACAGTTTAGACATAGACTTGTTGGTTTCCCTTCACCTGTGACTTGCTTGTGATAAAAAGAATTGCTGTAACTTACAGTGCTGACAGTTAGAATTCTAATAGTCATGTAGGAAATAGTGTTGTAGTGATTCTAAATGTGGGTTTGTCTCGTTACAATTTTATAGGGAGTATCTAAAGTTATTTGGCGAATGTTTTTTGCATTCCCAGCTTTAGCAGCAGTGTGTAGAGTACTGTAAGGCAAGTTAAAGGTATTTATCCTTTTCCTCACTGTAGCATGATCCTGGAGTTAATATATAATTAGGGGGGTGTGGGGGAAACAGCCGCTCACACTGGCGGGTGTGGGCATCATAGGTTGTACATAGTTTGGTTGTACATTGGCCCGTTTCTTTTAAGAGGGTAAGTAAGTAGTTTTTAAGTTCTGGAAAGGGTTAGTTATTGGTGTTCCAAGTTTGCTTGTCTATGGTTTAAGATTTAGTATGTTGAAATTCAGCATTGTAAGCTGTCGGTGAAATGTGAATCAGTCAAATGAGTTGTCAGTCAAGTGAAATTTAGGTCAATTGGGTGTCGGTCAAATGGGTGTCAGTCAAATGAGTTTTAGGTCAAGTGAAGTAGACCCATATATATATATATATATATATATATATATATATATATATATATATATATATATATATATATATATGGATCTACTTCATATAGTCAACTTGGGTCTTCCTCATTTCATCAAAACCTCACATCATCGAAGACGAGCTTGTCAAGACAAGAATATCGAAATCCCATTTCAGTGAATCAGTGGAAAAATGAAGATCTTCCCATGGTAAGTAACCTGTTGTGCAAGACAATGAACTTTGCCCTTTTCCCAACTGTAGTACAATCTCAGAGTTGATGTATTTAGGTAGGGGGTGTTGGGGAGGGCGGCATAGCCCCCACCTCAGTGGGTTAGGGATTCTGCAGTTTAGGTTTTATTTCTTTTTGGATTACTGGTTACTTACCCTGGGAAGAACTTCATTGTTCCACTGGTTCGCTGATATGGGATTTTGATATTCTTAA
This sequence comes from Protopterus annectens, assembly GCF_019279795.1. Lineage (NCBI taxonomy): Eukaryota > Metazoa > Chordata > Ceratodontiformes > Protopteridae > Protopterus > Protopterus annectens. The sequence goes on from NC_056739.1 coordinate 1,518,906,313, forward strand.
CCAAAAAGAAATCACCCAAATCCAGGAACTGTGACACGAACAGTTTAATCACAAGAATAATGCTGAAAATTCACAACACGTTTTCGTCCGTGACTTCATCAGATGATCTGATGAAGTCAAGGACGAAAACGTGTTGTGAATTTTCAGCGTCATTCTTGTGATTAAACTGTTCATGTCACAGTTCCTGGATTTGGGTGCTTTCTTTTTGGTTATTAGTGAACATTTGGCACCTGCCTTTCTTTCTGGTTATTCGTTTCTATTTTGATATTCTTGTCTCGATGATCTCGTCTTCGATGATGGGGGTTGTGACGATTTGAAGTAGACCCAGTTGACTTACCGGATGATCAAGACCACATTGCTGAAAACGTAAAATAACAAACTCCCAGAACATCATATTTTCTCTCCAGGAAAATAACCATTTGGCCACCATGGTGAACTTTTCCCTTTTCTCTGCTCCCCACATGGGGGTGTTGGGGGGGTAAAGCCCCACACTTTGGTGGATTTAATTTGCTTGCATTTCTGTTTTAATTCCTGGTGGCCAAGTGGTTAATTTCCCAGATGAAAAATATGATGTTCCATTTGTTTGTTATTTTAAGTTTTGGCAATGTGGTCTGGATCATCTGAAAATCAATGTAATGGTAAGTTGACTATATGAAGTAGGTCTATATATATATATATATATATATATATATATATATATATATATATATATATATATATTTATATACACACATATTAGCTACAAAGATGGATATTTTTGTTTTACAAAATGGGCAAGGAAAACTGACCAACTAAATTGCTAGTTAACTGTACATCATAATATCTATGTATCAATATATGTATGTATGTACATATAATAATAAACCATAATAACTGCTTCTTTAAATTCTTGCATATTCATATTCAGCATATCAACAATGCTGTCTATTCACCTTATCTCATTTTGCCTTCAGTATTTCCCAGCATCAGCATATTCTCCTGGGAATCTTATTTTCACATTATTTTGCCAAAGTAGTTGAGTTTTTGTTTTACTATCGGGCTTATATTATTACTGGGAATCCATAAGTTTGAATGTATCAACCAAGACAATGCCTTCATGAAGGTTATCACAAGGTGTACACATCATGCACACCTTAATTCACCTTTTTGAATGCATAGGCAGCAAAAGCATTGTGGTAGGGCTGTTTATGAATTAAGAAAGTTACCTCGAGGTGTACACATCATATGCACTTTGTGGTAAACTTTATGAATCCCCTCCCCCTTTGTTCTTTAAAGTCTTCTGATTTGATACCTTTAATAAATTATCACTTAATGCATAGTTACACATACATTAATTGAAAAGAAAACAAACTAAATTACCATATTTTCATTTACATACATTATACATTGCATATGTTTTCTTTCTTTATAACTGTTATTAGTCCAGCATCACAAAATTGCTCAATTTCTGCCTTTCCTTAAACCTCACTTCTCCCCCTGAACATTATTAAACATATTTTGTTCCCACAAATTCCACTTATTTCTATTTAGTTTGTTTCTTCATTTTTCTAAAGACTCCTCTTCCAGCAGTTTTTATCTCATTTACAATATTCACTACTTGCTTAGACTTTGATTTCCATATTCTAGTTTTTAGCAACCAACAAAATTAGCTTTTATGCTTTTGACTTTCACCTTCACCAAAAGGTGTTTTTGTTTCAGTAACTTGTCTTAGTGCTAGTTGCGTTTTTGATTGGTTCCTAGATAATGACTGGTTCCAAGAACAGATATATGTTGGAAAATAGTTGGGGTGCCAGCTCATGGTCATAAAATTCCACTGGGTCAAAAATTAATTTTGGAAAAGGATTAGTGAAAATAGTTACCATGGGCCACATAAACTACTTTGGCAGACTGGATTTTGGCCACCTGTTTTATAAACCAGGAGCAGAGTGTTACTTTTGGGGATTTTCATGAGAAAAGCTGATATTAGAGATCAAACCTTTGGATAATGTAAAAAAAAAAAGTGTAAGGAGCAGAAAGCCTAAGTGTTCTAGACAATTTTGCCTCCAATACATAAACCAAAAGGGGTACAGGCCACAATATTTACTTCTCTTAAACTCAAACAATTATTAAAAAAATAGCAGTGTGGGAAAAAAATCTTTGTAAATAAATCTATATACTCATTCTTCAATTATTTTTTTCTCTGATTCATTAAGGCCAGTGGGCATGGCGGATGTTGTGTTGAGTGTTTACTGGACTGATTAGATTGCTGGGGTGTGTCAAAAAACACTATAGGGTTTATAGATTTGCTTAAGAAAAGAGAAGGGTATGCTGGATTTGCTCTTTGAAAGATATAGGTGCAGCTTTGAATGGGAATAATTAATGCTTGCGTGGGGCTTGACAACAATCCTTTAGGGATGCATGGTATTTTATTCCCTTATATTTTCTTTTCCTTTACAGTACATTTTACAACAGGCAAGATTGCTCAGATGCAAATGTGATAGTCAACTGTTGGACGATTTGCTCTTGGTCAAAACATTTTGTCCCGGTCCCCTTCAATAAACACATCACACTGAATGATGCTTGCCAACTTTTATTAAACTTTCATAAACATAACTTTATTACCCAATATTTATTATTTCAACTAAAACCTAGTAGAGCTGATTGAATTCCAACATCCACATCCATGTAGTGCTAATCAAGACAGCCAACATCCACATCCATGTGGTGTTAATCAAGACAGTGTGACCTTGCTCATCCTGACCCAGTAAGCAGAGTTCATACCTTCACTCGCTTACTTATGAAGCAGCATCCCACCACTCACTTCATTTAGCAACATCAACCTCCATATAATGTTAATCAGGACAGAGCGGCCTTTCTCATCCTGACCTAGTAGGCAGCATCCAGACCTCCACTCACTTACTTATGAAGCAGCATCCCACTACTCATTTCATTTACCATTTATTGAATTACACATCCAACCAAATAAGCAGCTTCCTTACCCCCGCTTGCTTATTATCAAGCCACCTACAAATATTCACTTTCCTTTCCAAACTCATTGAAATGAACATCCAAAACCAGAGGGGGAAAAGAAGAGGGCAAGCCTGTTCCTCTTCTCCACCCAGCACTCTGATCAGGCTGTTTCCCCTCTCTCCTACCAAACTTCCAACCTAGCACCCCATTAAAAGGCATAATGCCAAACATCATTCGGTGTACTTATAATAGCAATCCCACCATCGCACTAACTACTACCAGATATAAGAAAACATTTAACATAATTTTCTGGCCAACAAACCAAAACCTCCTGCAAATAACTTCAAACTGAGTAAATGTTATATCACCCTATATCATCATGTCTAGTCCAAATACCATATCTAGCTTTCTTCATAAATTTTAACTGATTCTTTTCTAACGCCACACCTTCTTCTCATCATAGGCCGAGGACAACCCCAAACTCCTCATTAACAATCCCCTAAACTTGCTTCACCCTGCCCCTGATGTTCCTCAACCCTGCCTGTCCCCACGTTACTCCCAGTCTGCACTCTGACATGGCTTAATAAATGAAAGATTACCTGCAACTGCTCTGTACACCACTCCAGTGGCAGAACATCTACCCAGTCGAATCCATCAAATCAAATGGGCTTCCTTCAGGCCTTTGATTGACACCCACTCTGCACCTCCCCCATCTGTGATCTCGTTGTGATCTGAAAAAGAAAAGAATACTGTAAATCCTCTGCCCATGCATACCAAAACTCCTTAAATGACAATAGGTGCAGCCAAGGGCTTATCGCGTTCCTCAACTCCATACAACGTGTTCCCAACTCTAGTATGCACCACCACAATGAAGCTTAAGATGCTTTTACAAGTCCCACATAAAGTTCCTCACAAATCCCATGCTATTGATATAGCCAAATACATAACCCCCATAACATTACCAAACTGGCACCGAGTCTTACTTAAGTGAGCAGATAGTAACATAATGACACCCACCACCATTTTCACTCACCCACTCAGTCCCAAAATAAACACAGAGACCCTTAAACACCTTATCACTATGCCTCCCCTTAAAACTCTACAGTAACCTGAAGCAACCCACCTAAAAAAGGACGAAATCTGCCCATTCAGCTAAGTCTGTGAAGAAGCTAATGTCTGCACTGCAGACAGTATCAAAAATGCAAGCCAATCTCAATTTCCTAGATCAAAATACCCAGCCAACTATAAAATCAAAGACAACCTTTCTACTTTGGCTTAATGATTTGCTAATAATTTAAAGAACCACAATATGATGAGAAATGGACCAAAATGAGGCCAAATTTAAACATTCAGCACATACCCCACATCCAGTGAGGCAAGTAACATATAACAAATGGACAACTTCAAAGGCAGAAGAGTGTAGTGAAAGGCTGACCATTTCCTTATGAATAACCATCCCCTGCAGCATGGCCCTACCTCAGTCAGATTTGAGGCTGACTCATCACTCATGGAATCTACTACTTACCAGATGCTAACCTCGTAAAAGCAATCAACAGATGGTTTGTTCCATGAGTCGGCTGTCACCACGTAACAAGCTGCTGGCTTCGAAGTGGCAACTCTCTCTATAACTTTCATCCAGGCCTACTATCAAAGCATATGTAAAATGACTAGCAAACATGTCAAACTTCCACCACTGGACAACCCAACACGATGTTCCACAAAAGTATCTAGCTGTTCAGAATAGTTAGTGTCACTCTGAAATACCAATCTTCTTAAAGTCCAGGGACTGTCATTTAAATGTACTATTAATATTTCTAAATTTTTACTGACCTTGCTGAAATGAGGTTCTACCCACAGTTTTAAACCTGCCTCAAGTTATAAATGTGTGACCTTTGCAGATTGCCATATTAAATGTCTAGGTATGAAACCTAAGGGACAGGGGCATGTGTGAAGCTCCATCAATACTGAGACAAAATCTGGACATTCTGCAGAAATGCAAACTTTTGAGAGCTATGCTACCAGTGTAGACATTTTATAATAACTAAAAAAAAAATAAAACACAACCAAATGATACTCTCCTGTTCCTCCAAACCCGCACTAATGAGGAATCACATGCCAACAAATCCTGCCACTTCAGCAACCCATACCAAAATAAAATAAATCATTAAAACAAATAATCCCATAAACCATTTTATGACCAACCCCTAATTCGCAAACTTAGTAATGGTTCTGCCTTAATGCAAAATTATGCAAAGAAATAACAGCAAAATGCATCTACATCTTTGCAATATTACAGCTCACAGCCCTCCAGCCAAGAATAGTTAAGTCCCTGTATACAATATTACACCTCACAACTTCTTAGAGCACGAAATCTGGGCAAATCCATAAATAAAACTGGGACAAAGGCCCAAAAATAGGGACAATTTTTAAATATTGCTCTTACAAACTTAGAAAGTTGATTGAATATGAGGTCTAGCTTTAGCACAAATTTTTCTGAAGGATATGAAGTCTAAAACTCATTATTTCATAACTTCAGTTTTAATGATTTGCCACTAATTTTCCTCAAAAAAAACACAATTTTCTGAAAAACAGATAAAAAATATAGGGCCAAAAACCAGACATTCTGCGAAAATCTATACAGTTGAGTGGTAATTTGCAAATACCTCTTCAGACAAACCATACATATTGCAAACACGTTATAATTTTAAACCAAACTTCGTACATTTAAAATTAACAAATTAATTTACACGTAACATTAACTAATAAAGCATACCTGTATATCAGTCATCAAGACATAGGGGTAATTCAATAAAGCCAACAAACTGGGTAGGCATAGTGGCATGGCTCGAACACGGAGTTCGGAGCCTTTGCGATCCAGGAAACAGTGCTGGGGGAGTCCTAGCACTATCTGGCACGAATGTAGTGGAATAATGCAAATCACTTAATTTGCTGGTGAAAAAAATGCAAATGAGGTAAATTTGTGATCCAAGAAACAGACAGGCATCCGTGTTGAAGCCGTGTCCACAGCAGAAATTTATGCGGTAAGTAACCAGATCTGTTACTGCAAAGATAAAAATGGGGGATGACAACTTAAAGTAAAGCATGTATTATGTTCATTAGGCATGCCAATGGCCAAACCTATAGCCATTGGCATACCAAAGTGTTTAAAAATTGTAAAAATCTAAAGGTTTTCTTTTTGTATATATGGGGCTGTTTAAGTGGAGTGCAGCAGTGTGCAAAAGTGCAGAAAAAAAAAAATTAGTAAAAAGGCAATTAAAATTAATGAAACATTAATTTTGCCATTATACTGAGCAGCATGCAGTCTCATAACAATGACAGGTAACACTGGTTGCTAAGGACATAGGCTCCGGTGTAGTGATGTAACTAGGGTATAAGCCAGTAGGGGTATGTAAATGAGCTAAATTTATTGAATAGAAAAAATGGAAGACCATGTCCATGGGTACCTAACCACGTAGGAGCTATAATGTGGTGCTGTAGGCAGAAGAAGCAGCTGACATGAAAAGGATGTGTGTCATGCTTGGTTTAAGCACACTGGAGCTCTGTGGCTTCTATTTGCACTCAGCTAAGCACATTTAAGCAAGGGTGTGTGTCTGAGGCTGCTTAGCTGTGTTTAGCTGGTTGGAGGACAGCCCTTTCTGCTCAACATTGTTTACGCTAGCTCTATGGGTTTGTGCTGTGCACCGTGGAACTTAAACGTAGACAAAATTAAAAAAATAAAAAGAAATAGCAGAATAAAGGAAAGTAACTACAAATCACTAATAAGACATCTGCTACTCACATTGGCCCATTCACACCCCTCAATAATATATCTGGCAGGTGGAATGTATCATGGTCAGCCAATCACATAGGCAGTATCTGCAGCACACCAGTATAAAGTATGGAAACACCCTTTAGTCTGTTTTTTCCACAAACTCTGCACCATTGGAGTACACACTTGGTAATTTTAACTGAAAAAATTACAGGGGTTGCTGCTGCTTTGCTACATCTCTACATGCTACAGACTGAGGGTGGTGATGAGAATGGCGATGACAACTGGCCCAGACTGAGGAGGAGAACAGTGTTCAGGGCCAGGGTGACCTTTCAGGAGCTACAGGAGCTGGAGATAGTAGAGTGCTAAAGGTGGACAGTGACATACTTCAGCAACTCACTGAGCTCTGCCGGCCTCACATCAGACACAGAGCCAACAGAGGGGAACCTATCCCAGTGGAAACAAAGGTAAGTGCATCCTTAAGAATACTAACTACAGGTACTTTCCAAAGACCTACTGGGGACATCATGGGGGTCTCACAGGCATCTGCATCCAGGGTACTCCACCAGTTCCTGAATGTCATGCTAAGACATGCCAGTGAGCACATTTATTTCTCCAGCTCCCCTGAGGAGAGGACCAGCAATATGCATCTCTTCCACCATGTAGCACACTACCCAGAGGTACTGGGTGCCATAGACTGCACTCATGTCAACATCAATACACCAGTTGGTGAAGATGGTAGAGTGTATATCAACAGCAAGGGCTATCACTCCATCAACTGCCTGGTTGTGTGCAATGCCCAGGGCATTATCATGATTGTGTGTGCTGGCAGCCCTGGCAGTTATTACGACTCCCACATCTGGCATGCCTCACATATGGCCATCTCGAGGGGGATGCTGGCTATGCACTGGAACTGTGGATGATGACACCTATCAGAAATGCACCCACATCCACTAAAGAATGCCATAATGAGGCACACGCACAAACTAGGAACATTGTAGAACATGTGTTTGGGGTGCTCATTTCACGGTTTCTCTGCCTTGACATATCTGGTGGTGCCCTGCAGTATGCTCCAGCCACATGTGCACACATGTTCATAGCATGTACCATGCTACACAATATAATCTTGTGGAAACAGCTGCGGCAGAAACATCACAGGGGAGGGGCATGCAGTCCCCCATCATTGCTAAGATCTACACAGGTACAGGGGAAGTCAGAAGAGGGACCTCCTGAGCCTTCCCCTGTAGGCATGCCCAGTATGCCTTGGCCTTGGCAAAGAGGCAACACATAGCACATACACTGCCACCCTAGGTACCCAGAGACTGACACCTCTCTCCAACTTGCACACACAGTAAAATGGATGCCACACAAATCATACTATCTGTACCTTACCATGTATAGGCTGTGTACTGCGTGCATCCAACAGAGTCAGCCCTCAAGCACCATCCTCACAACTGCCGCAGGCACAAGATAAGTTACTCTTCTTAATAAATGAATGGAGTAGTACATTTTGGTAGCATATCTAAGGTGTCACTGCATGTATGCAAGGGAATGGGATGGCCTACTGGGATAGCAGCAGACAACTGACAACTATGGGGGACAACAGGAAATGTCCGCACAATATTGGCTTCCCAGAGTATGTAGTAATCCCCTAGGTGGCAAAACTCACTGCAGTGTATGTGGGGGACTAACAAACTGGGGGGTCAGTTCACATGCATGGATGTCAATGTTGGGGTCCCATACTAACCCCTCAGCCTCTCCCAGGAAGTCAGCCATAGAAAACCATAAAGAAATGTCTGGCCCACAAATAGGTGCAATGATGAAATATCCGTCTTAGAGACTTACACAGTGATATTACAGCTGGTCTTGTAGTTGCATTAAGTTTCTGAAGGGTAGGAAGTCTGATACTGAAATGTCTGCCATTACATTCTAACCTTCGGTCTTTAGTGATATGCCAGTATTCTCCAGGACAGGCACAACACTATACTAAATGGAGTCAAAATGTAAAACCAACATCTGCACAGTATGTGGAAATGTGTACAGTTGACAGGTATGCCTCCAACACACCCGTGTTCCCATAGAAATGCAGTAACATTTATTTTTGCAGGGTAATAGCAGCAGAGCACACATTCCCAGGGCTTTTCCAATCAACTTGATAACTTCTTGCATTTCCACATTATGTAGGGGTCAGTGAGCTGTGTATATGTGTGGTTAACACTGTCAGGAAGTGAGCAGCACTTACTCTTGGCTGTTGTCACTTAGTGGCCTAGGTACAGTACTGTGGTTGACAGGATCCATGTTCCAAGACTTTCTGTGCCAACTATTTTGCATGTCAGCTACACCTACGTTAGGAGTTGTACACACTGTCCAGAAGTCAATATCTGTTATTGCAGGAAAGCAGGACAAGCCAGGCACAGGGGGCCACACATTTGGACAGTACATAGCTTGGAGTAACCTATACATTGCCTAGTAGGACAGCAGGTACCTGAAAGTCAGTATACTGCCAGGTTATAAATGGCTGCCACCTTACTGTGTCAGCACTGACAACAAGTCACCGGCCACCATCTATACCCCTGAAATGATAGGCTGCCACAGAAGGACTACAAGTATACCTTGTATATCTGTTCTGCTTGTCCTAACATTGCATTTATCTGCCAAACTATTGCAGAATAAGAAAGGTTCATGTCAAAACATCAGTGGCAGACAGTGGAGAAGCAGACGTCATACTCATAAGAAAAAGCAAACAAATACCAAACCAGTCTCCCAACTGTCTATGTTTGGCAGACCATTATTAACACCCTGTCCCCATGTGTGGGCCTGTGTCTGACTGTCCTATATGGGTTTTACAGATGTCAGTCTGTGATGGTTTGACAGCTAGGGCCAACATGTAGCCTGATAATAACATAGTAACACAAACCATCTGAGGACCACAGCAGATGCAGTGGTGAAATGATGGACAACCTGCTAAATAGGTACACTCAGAGGTGTGAAGTCCATAACCATGTGTGTGATGTTACGACATCTACCCCATTCACACCAGAAATACAAATACATAACAGCAACCACTGTGGGCAAAGCCTGTGACTGGACTACAGTAAGACAAAGAGACACACATAAGGGTAAGGGGAACCACTGGCCATACAAATGGAGAATGTGCACACCAAAACAAGTTGTGCAGTAACATAGGTTCCCTGCAGTGTATGGAGTCAGTAAACATCACCCACAACTACACAACACACACCCACAAAAGTGGAGGTCCTCAACAAAACAAAAACCCAAACAAAGGACACCTCAGAGGCAAAAACACATGAGAACTCCACAAACCTACACACCACAGAACATGCATAGTCCACATACCAGTCTCTTGCAACCACTAAGGCCTTACCATAAACCCAATGTATTACTCATAGGAAACTCCATTGTGAGACACAGATGTGCCTTTCACCAGGCTGGATAAGGAGAAAGTCATGCTTACTTGTTTGTCAGGTGCCAGAATCCACCACATCACACATGAACTCAAGTCACTTCACAACAGTACTGTTATGACTCTGTCTTAGTCCATGGTGGTGTGAACAACATCAGATGTACCTCCCTGGACTATAGGAAGACAGACATGATTCAGCTTGCCGAATATGTGTCCCATGCAGGTATGTCCCTAGCCATAAGCAACATTCTACCATCACTCAGAATGATAACTCAATACAAACAGAAAATGATTGACAGTAACAATTGGCTTACTTACTGGTGTCATCCCAGGGGGATCCACTAATTGGCAGCCTGGAAACATATGATCGACAGACCATGCTGCTTTGCTAGAGATGGCCTGCATCTGTCTCACTTGGCCTTCAGGCCTCTGGCAAAGGCCCTTTCCTCCCCTTTAGTGCCTTTTTAGGGAAAGTCACGGAGTCCATTCTACCAATATAAAACACTCAAAACACAAATTAAAGGCCATGCCTCTAAACGCTAGGAGTCTAAACAGGAAAATGCACTCATTGCAAGCATTTGTAACCCTGGAAGATGATGACATTTATGCACTCACAGAAACCTGGGCCACAGCTGCAGAGAGCAGCCCATCCTTACCTGATCACTCATCCTATCACACAGCCAGACCCCAAAATGTGGGCAGCAAAGCCAAAGGAGGTGGAGTATAAATATATATTGTAGAGACACACACTTCTGGGCTGGTCAAACATTCTGACACACACAAGACACTCCAAACACAGTTAACCATTGACAAGACCCCTATGCAATTATAGTTGGCTACAGGCCAACAAATCTGACTCAGGATACACACCCCACATATCTGGCCCTCTACAAATCTATCAAGATTCAACCCATTACCCTGATCTTGGCTGACTTATATTACTCAACCATTGATTGGAAAACCAATCATGCCAGAACAAAAATGCACAGAGAATCCTCCATCTTATCAATGCTAAATCCTTAGGACAGCTACTTGATACCCCCACAAGATGTGGTACATATGTCGGACTTGGCAGTAACCAACATAATTAACCACTGCAGCACCACTATGGTATCATCCTCCCTGGCAAGATCCGACAAAAAAGCGGTCACGTTCGATATCACCATCTTTCCTGACCCCCCTCTAGCCATGGTAAAAGGAAAATGTCTCCCAAGATGCTCACAACCAACAGCTGAATAGCCCTCTACCCCACTGGAGGAACAGGCACCAAAGTCCAAATGTACACAAAAGTAGTATACCAGCATATATATAGAGATGCATGAAATCAGGAATACCTGACAGGACAACATCATCATCCGCAAGTATGAGTAAACCTGTCTGGAAACATCTGCAATAAAGGCACTATATAACAAAAGGATACATTGCTGTCCAGGACCAAGAAGTAGATGCATAATTGGAAGTAATGACCCCTTAGCCTGAACAAACAAATAAGAACACCAGATAAATTCTCTAAAGGCAACTCTGAGTCCAAATTGCCCACATCTAAGACAGACAATCATAAGGCCTTCCTCACATATGTCTGCATTCCCAAAGGAAGTTCCCAGATATGTGCAGAACTGGTTGTCAAGGACACCACTTACACAAATCCTGTAGATATAGCCATTCTACTGGCTGTCAGATTCAGCAGAAATGTCTCCCCTCTGCCCCTCCCTTCAGTAAAGCAGCACATTCCTAGTATCTGACCACCCCACCTTTATCACTAGGGAACAGGGCATCACTGCCCTCGCAAAGCCAAGAAGATAGCCTCCAATGGACCTGAATACATCCCAGGCTGCAACCTACATGAACTCAGGCATAAACTGTCAGCACCATTATGCACCCTACTCAACCAAAGCCTGAGTACTGCCTTTGTATTATTCTGTGTACTTTGGCAGAATAAGAAAGGTTCATGTCAAAACATCAGTGGCAGACAGTGGAGAAGCAGACGTCATACCCATAAGAAAAAGCAAACAAATACCAAACCAGTCTCCCAACTGTCTATGTTTGGCAGACCATTATTAACACCCTGTCCCCATGTGTGGGCCTGTGTCTGACTGTGCTATATGGGTTTTACAGATGTCAGTCTGTGATGGTTTGACAGCTAGGGCCAACATATAGCCTGATAATAATATAGTAACACAAACCATCTGAGGACCACAGCAGATGCAGTGGTGAAATGATGGACAACCTGCTAAATAGGTACACTCAGAGGTGTGAAGTCCATAACCATATGTGTGATGTTACGACATCTACCCCACTCACACCAGAAATACAAATACATAACAGCAACCACTGTGGGCAAAGCCAGTGACTGGACTACAGTAAGACAAAGAGACACACATAAGGGTAAGGGGAACCACTGGCCATACAAATGGAGAATGTGCACACCAAAACAAGTTGTGCAGTAACATAGGTTCCCTGCAGTGTATGGAGTCAGTAAACATCACCCACAACTACACAACACACACCCACAAAAGTGGAGGTCCTCAACAAAACAAAAACCCAAACAAAGGACACCTCAGAGGCAAAAACACGAGAACTCCACAAACCTACACACCACAGAACATGCATAGTCCACATACCAGTCTCTTGCAACCACTAAGGCCTTACCATAAACCCAACGTATTACTCATAGGAAACTCCATTGTGAGACACAGATGTGCCTCTCACCAGGCTGGATAAGGAGAAAGTCATGCTTACTTGTCTGTCAGGTGCCAGAATCCACCACATCACACATGAACTCAAGTCACTTCACAACAGTACTGTTATGACTCTGTCTTAGTCCATGGTGGTGTGAACAACGTCAGATGTACCTCCCTGGACTATAGGAAGACAGACATGATTCAGCTTGCCGAATATATGTCCCATGCAGGTATGTCCCTAGCCATAAGCAACATTCTACCATCACTCAGAATGATAACTCAATACAAACAGAAAATGATTGACAGTAACAATTGGCTTACTTACTGGTGTCATCCCAGGGGGATCCACTAATTGGCAGCCTGGAAACATATGAACGACAGACCACGCTGCTTTGCTAGAGATGGCCTGCATCTGTCTCACTTGGCCTTCAGGCCTCTGGCAAAGGCCCTTTCCTCCCCCATAGTGCCTTTTTAGGGAAAGTCACGAGGTCCATACTACCAATATAAAACAATCAAAACACAAATTAAAGGCCATGCCTCTAAACGCTAGGAGTCTAAGCAGGAAAATGCTCTCATTGCAAACATTTGTAACCCTGGAAGATGATGACATTTATGCACTCACAGAAACCTGGGCCACAGCTGCAGAGAGCAGCCCATCCTTACCTGATCACTCATCCTATCACACAGCCAGACCCCAAAATGTGGGCAGCAAAGCCAAAGGAGGTGGAGTATAAATATATATTTGAGAGACACACACTTCTGGGCTGGTCAAACATTCTGACACACACAAGACACTCCAAACACAGTTAACCAATGACAAGACCCCTATGCAATTATAGTTAGCTACAGGCCAACAAATCTGACTCAGGATACCCACCCCAAATATCTGGCCCTCTACAAATCTATCAAGATTCAACCCGTTACCCTGATCTTGGCTGACTTATATTACCCAACCATTGATTGGAAAACCAATCATGCCAGAGCAAAAATGCACAGGGAATCCTCCATCTTATCAATGCTAAATCCTTAGGACAGCTACTTGATACCCCCACAAGATGTTGTACATATGTCGGACGTGGCAGTAACCAACATAATTAACCACTGCAGCACCCCTATGATATCATCCTCCCTGGCAAGATACGCCAAAAAAGCGGTCACGTTCGATATCACCATCTTTCCTGACCCCCCCCCCCCCTCTAGCCATGGCAAAAGGAAAATGTCTCCCAGGATGATCACAACCACCAGAGGGATGGTATAAACAGCTGAATAGCCCCCTAACCCACTGGAGGAACAGGCACCAAAGTCCAAATGTACACTAAAGTAGTATACCAGCATATATATAGAGATGCATGAAATCAGGAATACCTGACAGGACAACATCGTCATCTGCAAGTATGAGTAAACCTGTTTGGAAACATCTGCAATAAAGGCACTATATAACAAAAGGATACATTGCTGTCTAGGACCAAGAAGTAGGTGCATAATTGGAAGTAATGACCCCTTAGCCTGAACAAACAAATAAGAGCACCAGATAAATCCTCTAAAGGCAACTCTGAGTCCTAATTGCCCACATCTAAGACAGACAATCATAAGGCCTTCCTCACATATGTCTGGATTCCCAAAGGAAGTTCCCAGGTCTGTGCAGAACTGGTGGTCAAGGACATCACTTACACAAATGCTGCAGATATAGCCAATCTACTGGCTGTCAGATTCAGCAGAAATGTCTCCCCTCTGCCCCTCCCTTCAGTAAAGCAGCACATTCCTAGTATCTGACCACCCCACCTTTATCACTAGGGAACAGGGCGTCACTGCCCTCACAAAGCCAAGAAGATAGCCTCCAATGGACCTGAATACATCCCAGGCTGCAACCTACATGAACTCAGGCATAAACTGTCAGCACCATTATGCACCCTACTCAACCAAAGCCTGAGTACTGCCTTTGTATTATTCTGTGTACTTTGGCAGAATAAGAAAGGTTCATGTCAAAACATCAGTGGCAGACAGTGGAGAAGCAGACGTCATACCCATAAGAAAAGCAAACAAATACCAAACCAGTCTCCCAACTGTCTATGTTTGGCAGACCATTATTAACACCCTGTCCCCATGTGTGGGCCTGTGTCTGACTGTGCTATATGGGTTTTACAGATGTCAGTCTGTGATGGTTTGACAGCTAGGGCCAACATATAGCCTGATAATAATATAGTAACACAAACCATCTGAGGACCACAGCAGATGCAGTGGTGAAATGATGGACAACCTGCTAAATAGGTACACTCAGAGGTGTGAAGTCCATAACCATATGTGTGATGTTACGACATCTACCCCACTCACACCAGAAATACAAATACATAACAGCAACCACTGTGGGCAAAGCCAGTGACTGGACTACAGTAAGACAAAGAGACACACATAAGGGTAAGGGGAACCACTGGCCATACAAATGGAGAATGTGCACACCAAAACAAGTTGTGCAGTAACATAGGTTCCCTGCAGTGTATGGAGTCAGTAAACATCACCCACAACTACACAACACACACCCACAAAAGTGGAGGTCCTCAACAAAATAAAACCCAAACAAAGGACACCTCAGAGGCAAAACACGAGAACTCCAGAAACCTACACACCACAGAACATGCATAGTCCACATACCAGTCTCTTGCAACCACTAAGGCCTTACCATAAACCCAACGTATTACTCATAGGAAACTCCATTGTGAGACACAGATGTGCCTCTCACCAGGCTGGATAAGGAGAAAGTCATGCTTACTTGTCTGTCAGGTGCCAGAATCCACCACATCACACATGAACTCAAGTCACTTCACAACAGTACTGTTATGACTCTGTCTTAGTCCATGGTGGTGTGAACAACGTCAGATGTACCTCCCTGGACTATAGGAAGACAGACATGATTCAGCTTGCCGAATATATGTCCCATGCAGGTATGTCCCTAGCCATAAGCAACATTCTACCATCACTCAGAATGATAACTCAATACAAACAGAAAATGATTGACAGTAACAATTGGCTTACTTACTGGTGTCATCCCAGGGGGATCCACTAATTGGCAGCCTGGAAACATATGAACGACAGACCACGCTGCTTTGCTAGAGATGGCCTGCATCTGTCTCACTTGGCCTTCAGGCCTCTGGCAAAGGCCCTTTCCTCCCCATAGTGCCTTTTTAGGGAAAGTCACGAGGTCCATACTACCAATATAAAACAATCAAAACACAAATTAAAGGCCATGCCTCTAAACGCTAGGAGTCTAAGCAGGAAAATGCTCTCATTGCAAACATTTGTAACCCTGGAAGATGATGACATTTATGCACTCACAGAAACCTGGGCCACAGCTGCAGAGAGCAGCCCATCCTTACCTGATCACTCATCCTATCACACAGCCAGACCCCAAAATGTGGGCAGCAAAGCCAAAGGAGGTGGAGTATAAATATATATTGGAGAGACACACACTTCTGGGCTGGTCAAACATTCTGACACACACAAGACACTCCAAACACAGTTAACCAATGACAAGACCCCTATGCAATTATAGTTAGCTACGGCCAACAAATCTGACTCAGAATACCCACCCCAAATATCTGGCCCTCTACAAATCTATCAAGATTCAACCCGTTACCCTGATCTTGGCTGACTTATATTACCCAACCATTGGTTGGAAAACCAATCATGCCAGAGCAAAAATGCACAGAGAATCCTCCATCTTATCAATGCTAAATCCTTAGGACAGCTACTTGATACCCCCACAAGATGTTGTACATATGTCGGACGTGGCAGTAACCAACATAATTAACCACTGCAGCACCCCTATGATATCATCCTCCCTGGCAAGATACGCCAAAAAAGCGGTCACGTTCGATATCACCATCTTTCCTGACCCCCCCCCCTCTAGCCATGGCAAAAGGAAAATGTCTCCCAAGATGATCACAACCACCAGAGGGATGGTATAAACAGCTGAATAGCCCCCTAACCCACTGGAGGAACAGGCACCAAAGTCCAAATGTACACAAAAGTAGTATACCAGCATATATATAGAGATGCATGAAATCAGGAATACCTGACAGGACAACATCATCATCCGCAAGTATGAGTAAACCTGTCTGGAAACATCTGCAATAAAGGCACTATATAACAAAAGGATACATTGCTGTCCAGGACCAAGAAGTAGATGCATAATTGGAAGTAATGACCCCTTAGCCTGAACAAACAAATAAGAGCACCAGATAAATTCTCTAAAGGCAACTCTGAGTCCAAATTGCCCACATCTAAGACAGACAATCATAAAGCCTTCCTCACATATGTCTGCATTCCCAAAGGAAGTTCCCAGATATGTGCAGAACTGGTTGTCAAGGACACCACTTACACAAATCCTGTAGATATAGCCAATCTACTGGCTGTCAGATTCAGCAGAAATGTCTCCCCTCTGCCCCTCCCTTCAGTAAAGCAGCACATTCCTAGTATCTGACCACCCCACCTTTATCACTAGGGAACAGGGCATCACTGCCCTCGCAAAGCCAAGAAGATAGCCTCCAATGGACCTGAATACATCCCAGGCTGCAACCTACATGAACTCAGGCATAAACTGTCAGCACCATTATGCACTCTACTCAACCAAAGCCTGAGTACTGCCTTTGTCACAGCCGAGTGGGGGACAGCCACTATCAGCCCTTTACACAAATGTGGAGTGTTTACCGGTATAGGAAATTAAAGACCCAGCAGACTAACTAGCCTGATCTGCAAGGCCATGCAATGGATTATCGGGTCTATATTATATGCTCTTCAGCACTTTAAAGTCTGCGGCATGTGCAATAACTGTGTAACACTGCAGTACAAATAACTAGACAGGTGTTCTAATCTCAATATTGACAACTGTGATACTGCATGCGTGTGGATGAGAACCATATCCTGTGTGTGTTGGTTATACCATTTTGTGGCCTGTTCCATCCAGTGCACTTCAAATTTATCTACTTTACAAGGGCTGCTGAAGTCATTCACCTTAGATGTACCTTTGGACACTTATCAGCCCATAAGCATTGTGGTGCATGTGATAAATAGGCAGTACTATAGTACATACATGTAGATAGGTAGGTGTTTGAATCTCAGTGCAGCCTACTATACTAATGTGAAAAGATAAAGTGAACAAGCTCTAGCCTAGGGAGTACGCCTTCACCATATGAAAATGAAAAGCCACAATAAGGCTACTCCCTCCACGTGGTAGCTAGCTCCAAGATGGTCTGTTTAGTGGGTATTATGTATCCCCTTTCTTGTAGTTGCTGGTAAGCAAGCACTACATATGTATCCCAGGTCCTTCCTTAAATAAAAACAATTTTTTAATCCCGTTCAGTTAAAAATGGCAAATTGCCTACTTCAAAGTACTGATTCAAACACTAATAACACTTTCCTCGGAGCAAATTTCTTGTTATAGTAACTTGGCTCAATATGATAAGAAATTACTCATTCATTGGAAGTCACTTCCAGCTACCTTTCTTCCTTGAGTGCAAAACCTCCATTCACTGACAACTATATGCTCCACTTCCTCAGTAGGTACTTCTAAAGTTC
This sequence comes from Protopterus annectens, assembly GCF_019279795.1. Lineage (NCBI taxonomy): Eukaryota > Metazoa > Chordata > Ceratodontiformes > Protopteridae > Protopterus > Protopterus annectens. The sequence goes on from NC_056739.1 coordinate 1,518,924,707, forward strand.
TAAGTCAATAAATTGCCTGTATGCAAAAGCACTAGAGCAAGTTGCAAAAAGTTCTTTACTTGGAAGCCAACCCGTAACCTGCATACAGCCTGTGTGTAAAATGGGGGGGGGGTCAAGTTCTAAAGCTCATCCTTCTTCTAAAGCCAATTAATTCAAATTGGCATCCCATGTTCAAGGTCACCGAAATGAATTTCCAAAGTCGAAGACCAACTTCAAATTGGCGTGCTGCCTGTGCACTTAAACGAATTCCAGGATAAATAATTCTTCCTTTCTCTGAAGCAAACTGGAATCAGCAAACTGCCTGTTTGCAAAGTCTCTGGAAAAGGTTCCAAAATATTCCTAGTTCTAAAGCCAACTTCAAATAAGCATGCTGCTTGTGTTCAAAAACAGACTCAGGAACGGATAAGAACTTTCGGTTGTAAACCTTCTTCAGATCCTGTATTTATCTGCTTTGCTCTTCCTTTTATACTGTGTGCATTCTAGGCATTGTCCAATGAGGTATTGTATTTAAATAAGACTCTCTGCCTTCACTATTCATTGGTTACACTTACTACTTGTATCCAGTCTGTCTTTTTGTATACACTGCCAAATCAGTTTTACTTCCTGAGTTCCTGCAAGTATGTCACTGGTTATTCTGTCCTCTTGGGAGGAGTCCATTCTCACATGTTCTTTAGTTGCTGGTTGTATAGCTTTACTATCATGTTATTCAGTCCTATTTCTTAGTGGTTTTATGATAGAAGTATATTATAACCCCCTTAGCCTCCTTTCTTTTAGTACTGGTTTTAAGGGGACTACTGCGTTAAGGCCAGGACTTTGACTGGCACACAAGTTCATAATCCATTCCATTTCTATCTTTTCAGTTCTGTTGAATAAATCTCCACCTCGTGCTGTAACTGAAACATGAGTTAATATCATAAATGTAAAGCTATGCCCTGGATTATGCTTTATATGCTGATACAAAGAATTAAATTCTATCTTGTTGTTGTCTCTTAGATGCCGTAAAATACGTTCTTTGAACTTATTGTTAGTTTTGCCCACATAAAACGACATACATCCTTCACAGCTGGCTATATATATATCACATTCTATGTATTGCAATTTCCACTCCCTTTGTAGGAATATACTTTATGTGTGATAGGATGTTGGAACACATTAGTCATATTAATATATTTACATGCCTTACACTTCCCACATTTGAAAGTTCCTTTCTTCTTTACTACTCTTCTCTGTGTTGTTTCTGTTGTATTGTTACACAGTAGACTTTTCAAATTCTTCTTGTTTTTATATGTGAATTTGGGTTTTTCTCCTACTATACTTTTAATTTTAGGATCCACTGTTAAAACTGGCCAATATTTTTGAATAACTTTGTTTATTTGTTTATTATCTGATTTGTAAGTTAATATTCATCTTAAGCACTCTTGGGTTTCATTCTTCTTCTGTCCTTTTACATGTTTATAATGATAATATGGTTTTCCTTTGCCTCCTCATAATTCTATCGCTTGTTCAAAGTCCATCTGATTCTTCCTATTCCCTCTAGTTACTACGTTATCCACCAATTGGTTAAACTCTTGTTGAAATGTATCCTCCTTGGTACATAGTCTAGAAATGCGTATGACTTGATTTTCAAATATGTTGTTGAAAATATGTGTGGGGTGCATGCTAGTTCTATGTAGCATGTGGTTCTTCCATGTAGCTTTCCTATGTAAGGCCGTCTCTACAGTTCCCTTTTTAAAGATAATACTTATATCCAAGAAGTCAATACTCTCCTGGGAGTACTTGGATTCAAACTTCAAAAAGTCTGTTGTATCTTAGAAACTGTTGGTATTGATGGACTTCTCCTTTCCATAGTAATAGTATGTCATCCACAAACCTACCATAGAACAGTACTTGCTCTTTCCATATGTTATCTTTACTATTCATCCATTGTAATTCCCACTGTGCTAGTACTATGTTTGCATAGCTATTGGCAAAGAGGGAGCCCATGGCAGCCCCCCATTTTTGCCAATAGATATTTTTGTCATAAATGAACACATTACTACTTAGTATAATGTCCAAAAGGCCACAGATAACATAGACTTTCATTGCCATGTTGTTGGTGCATGAGAACTGCCTTACAGCTTCTATCCCATATTCCCTGATTCACTGATAAATACAGGATCTGAAGAAGGTTTACAACCGAAAGTGCTTATCCGTTGCTGAGTCCGTTTTTGAACACAAGCAGCATGCTTATTTGAAGTTGGCTTTAGAACTAGGAATATTTTGGAACCTGGTCCAGAGACTTTGCAAACAGGCAATTTGCTGATTCCAGTTTGCTTCATAGAAAGGAAGAATTGTTTATCCTGGAATTCGTTTAAGTGCACAGGCAGCACGCAAAAATAGCTTTTCATTTTACTATACTAATATGTGTGTTTTTGTGTGAAGCATTTCCCCTGTGGCTTTTGCGTGTGTTGGTTATACCATCTAAAGGCCTGTTGACCCCCACTCCATGGCATTTCTTTAAAGAGCCAGTTGATGGCATCTGCCTTGCAAGCACAGTCACACATTTTCTAACACAAAGGCACTGTGGCGCATGCAATAGTCATATCAGTCTCTATTGTACATAACTACACAAGTAGGTCATATAATAGGAAAAGTGTCAACTCTGTGTGCATGTGTGTTTCAATGCATGTCCCCATGCAACTGTGTGTCTGTGTTTCAGATAGCTATACCATGTCAAGGACCTGTGACCCATTGGCAATCCTTACAGCCCTTGCAATTGCCGCCCACTTGAATATTAGTGGCAGACACTGCAACACTATAGTAGCTCTGTGATGTTTGTGTTATGTATGCAATATCATTTGTACAACTAGGCAGGTTCAGGTTCTGCTATCAGCAAGTGCATGTCATGTGTGTGTGTGTGTGTGTGTGTGTGTGTGTGTGTGTGTGTGTGTGTGTGTGTGTGTGTGTGTGTGTGTGTGTGTGTGTGTGTGTATGCATGTATGTACATCCATCCCCTTGCAGCAGTCTACCTGTGTTATGGCCTCTAGCATACCTCTCAACCCCGCACAGAAAGACATCTGGTTAGATCCATATTGAAAAATGGTGCAAACACCAAACATTGAGCACAGCCTTCACATATTGCTGTGCCATGCATGGAAAGTAGATATCAGAACAGGTTTTGCATGTGAATACATTTTCCAATGTGTATGTGTCGTTACATGACAATAACTGTCATCAATCTGCAATGTTAGTCTGTCATGATTTTCCCACAGTTCACCAGAAAGCCATGTTTTATGACAGATGGAAAAAAGTAAGTGTCAAACATCAGGACAATCTGCAGACATATGCAGAGGTCACAGGTATGGTCACCATCTGTACCACCCTGCAGTTTGCAGTTCATGTTTGGCAAGGTGTGACCTGTGACAACAACTGAGACTGTAAAGAGGTCCAAAGAATGAAGGACAACAAAAATGTCATGGGTCCTGTACTGATTGCATGGAGCAGTTATTGCACAGCAGAAGCACCTCGATGTTATGACAAATACTGTAAGCTAAGGTAATGTCACACAAAGAAGGTGTCATAGTAGCAAACCAGAGGAAGTCCTGTGTGTTGACACTTGCCATGGCCATGGTATGTCTTGCCAACTGTCACATTACTACAGGTCATATCCCACACTCCACATTTGATAATGTTGCAAAGCCATTCATTGTTGCTTATGTGTGTGCAATATGTATATATGTGAAGGCCCTGTGACTACCTGGTGCTCCCCCTAACCCACAAGTATATAGGCATGAATAATAATTGGCTCTACCCACATATGTAGGTACAGCCTAAGGTTATGTGAACTGTAAGTATTTTGCATTATGTCATTGAACCAGAAACTGCACACCTGTGATGAGCCAATACAGTGGGTATGGAATGCTCTCAAGGTCCCAGCATCAAGCTGTATGCAGACAACATTGTCAGCATGCCATACAGCAAGTACATGTCCCCACCATGTCCCACATCCATGCCAACCCCATAAACACACAGACTGCAATGATAGGTCTGGGTACCCAGGATGGCAACATAGTTGCATTCAGGCACAAAGTATTGGCAGTCATCAGGAACTGCTTTTATGTGGTTCACCACATAGGTGAAGGGACCACATCCAGCCAAAAGGTGGACATTACCTCTAAATAGTCCTCAGTCAGTAAAACAATACATTACCAGCATGGCCAGTCTGCTATGCAACTATGTAGACATCTGCTGAATATGTAAAATCTATGGTAACTCCCACAAAGGTCAACCACGTCCCTCAACACACATACATATGGCACTGGTACAGGATAATATGTGCATTTATGAACATGTACAGTACAAGCTATCATACTACCCAAATCACTGACATTCCAATAGGTGTGCACTTGTGTGCATTACAAAACCCATCTACAAATGCAGTTTGACCTGACATATGCATCCAGATATGCAAAGGCTGCCACTATGAATGCTGCAGTATTGACTTGATGACCACTGGGGCCTTACATGTACACTCCTCGGCTGTTGACTCTGTGCCACCAACCTCCACAACAAATGTGGGGATATGTGGATGGCGCAGCGGTGCAGTGGGAGCATTGTCGCCTCACAGCAAGAGGTTCTCCGGTTCTATTCTCAGCTGGGGAGCCTTCTGTGTGGAGTCTGCATGTCCTCCCTGCATTTGTGTGGGATTCTTCTGGGTGCTCCTGTTTCCTCCCATGTTACAAAGACATGCGTCTGGAGCATTCTCCCTGGGCCTCCACTGAAAATTGGGTTTGTTCCAAGTCGGACTTTCCCAGTTAACAAATAATAAATAAATAAAATAAATAAATGTGTCTGGGAGGTGGTGGCTCCAACAAGGTTGGTGAGGAAGTCCTCTGTTGATGTCAGGGGTGCTTCTGTAGCAGGCCCTCCCCAAGTGCCAGCACAGTCCCTGGGCACAGCTGTAGCCCTTTGCTGTGCATTGTGAATTACATCTGTGGTATGGTGTTCAACCTGTTCATAGCCCCTGCTGTGTTGTCCAATGTTGTTGAGTCCCCACCAGTTCTGCCCATGGCACAGTTTGTTGTTGCATGTGCTGCAAGCTTCTCCCCAACAGTACCTTGTGATGTAGTCTCAGGAAATCCAAGATCACCACAGTCTTGGACTCCATGTATGGTGGGTGGCATCTACAATACATCCCACTTGGAAGGCCTGAGCAGGAGAACACATCCCAGGACCACATACATTGGCTACCATCATGTACAGACCATACACATCCACATTTGCTAGCACTATCCACTGCTACCACCCACATTATACCCCTGCCATCTATCAGTACAGTATATGTGTGAGTATTGTGAACATACCAGCATTACAGCATGCATTGCCCCCTTATCCTGATGTGTCATGTTTCCCTCACTGAGGATCATTAATGTGTATAATCCACCATTCATCACACAGCACGCAGCACATGCAGCAACTGGGGACATTATGGAGGTTCCCTACCAAAGAATATCAGGCCATCAAACATCTACTGTACACCTATAGGCTATAAGGCCAAGCCTCTTCCCAGTGTCATACATAATCTTTAGGAGTGACCTCACTGTGGCATGTGGGGAAATCACAGTCTCCACATTGCTGGGACTGCTGGCTACACAAGTGGAGGTCATACTCCACTGTGTTAACACACAGACACGCACACACACACACACACACACACACACACACACACACACACACACACACAAAACCTGGTAACTGACCTTGAATGGTCTTGTTGGCATCTCACATGTGACACAATCACCCTGCAGTGGAATGGGCACCATGTCCACATCAGGCAGGGTAGCTATCAACACCTTTGCATGTGTGGCTTGGTAAAATGAATGCTTAACAGCACATACACCCTTTGGATACCACCTGTGTCCCTGTTGGATGGGGATATCAGCTGTTGTCTTGCATACACATAGGCTAACTTGTGGCTTAGGCATATGCCTGCTCATGGCTCATAGTCTAGTAACCTGGGATGGTAGCAGGACTACCAGAAATGACCTGACTGCCATGACAGACTGTATTGTTATGCACTGCCATCAACTGCTGGGTGTCCTCTATGGGCAACGTTACAGTACCAGGTCATCCAACCTGCATCTGGCAAATAGATGAGTGGTACTACAGGTGCATGTGGACATTCCAGGAACATATGAGGTACACAATAACAGAGACTGGTGCATATGTGGTGTAGGATGACCCATTCACAGGTGTCTGACATCTGCAGTACCAGACGCCATTATTTTCTGACTGCAGTCCTTCATGACTTGCCACTAATTTGCCAGAAAAACAAACTTTTATGGAAAGAATGGCCAAAATTGTGAGGCAGATATCAGGACATTCTGCAAAACCCTGCACAGTTCAGAGGTATGCTGCAGCCATAGCCATCAGGGATGGCTGTAGGTGCTGGACAGCAGACTAACATGCAGCATGACAGTCCTGGAAGTGTTGTTGAGAGCTACTGTTTAAATTCCTATTTCCCATGAATGCATCCCCCCATCTGCTTTCCATTATATACTTAATTGTTTGACATACCTGGTATAGTTCTGTACCCCTTTTTCAAAATAAATCCCCAAAAGGTCTTATGAATAGTCACAGTTGGTCTTCTTCACAAAAATATCAGACCTGTTCAGCATAGGCATCAGCTTGTCTTTTGTAAGTAATGCTCATGAAGAGGTGATGGCCTGTGCACCAGTCTGCTGCTCCCATTTGCTAACTGCATCCAGAACAGCTGGACTGCTTTCCTATTAGCCAATGTCATGGTAACACAGTGCTATAATTAAGGCCTTCATGTGGGCCATGCCCCTTTTCATGGTTTGTGAGGGGGACATTATGGAGGTGTTAGAGCTACAGCATCACAGAGGGTAGGTGGAAATATTGTCCACTGTTTGGAGTGATGTGTTGTGTCCACAGTTTTGCATGCTATGTCTGCATACCTCTCAACCTCTTTCCACAGGAAATGTGGACACAGCACAACAAAATGTGAGGACAAAGGTTCAGAAATAGGAAGGGATTTGAAATATTAGTATCATAACCTTACAGAATTGCTAGAGTAACAGAGTTTGTTTTGATATTCAGTTTCTGAGGGATTTGAAGTCTGACACTCAAATGTGTATTACTATTTAGTGACCTCCATCCTGATATCATCCCAGTGATTTAGCTGAATACCACAAATATTATGAGGAACAGGGCATAAATATGAGCCATAGCCCTGGACATTCTGTGGAAATCTGTGCAGTCACATGTGACACTTGCAGCATGTATTGTTCTCTGTAGTGGTTCTGTGTCTGTGTCAGAGGCCCAAGTACACAGTGATTTTGGCCACTATATGTCAGAGTACTGTGGGACTGGCTATCAGGATGAGTTCATATAACTCAGTTGCTCTAATCAAGAGGTCAGTTGTCCTACTGATATGTTGTCCTGACCGCAGTTCAAATGATTCTCTTCATAATTTGGCTGTGATGTTTTTTGCCCTAAAGGTATATCCCTGTACTGCCTGATAACTTTATATATGAATCTGCATACCAAAAATTGTGCATATTTTCACAGAATGTCTGGAGTTTCTGCTCATATTTTTGGTCTGTTCCTCAGAATATGTGTTGCTTTCTGGCAAATAATTGGGATAATCGGAGGTCTGATGACACTAAATATGACAGAGGTTTGAGTTGCAGACTTCAAATCCTTCAGAAAATGTATGTTAAAACAAACAATGTCACTCTAGCAACTTGCTTATATTTATAACTGCACTGTTTAAAATATGTGCCCATTATTGGGCCTCTGTCCCCCATTTTGTCAGTGTTCATCCAGTTTCTTGCACTAAGAGTTTGAGAGGTATGTGCATCAAGAAATTCCAAGAGCTGATTTGACGTAGTAGTACGTTGCTCTGACTCTAATGTAGCAGGTCCTGGATTCAAGAGTTGGCAGTGATATCTGTTTTCCCTACTGCTAAATGACTGTAATGCATGATATGTTTGAAAAACCATCCCAAATTCCCACAGCTCATATGGTATAGTGGTATGTTGCTCTGACCCTAGTGCACAGGGGCCTGGGTTTGAGACTTGGTAGTGCTATGTTTTTTTCCCTAATATTAAATGACTGTATGCATGATATATTTGAAAAAGTATTACAACTTCCCACAGCTCATATGGTGTAGTGGTATGCTACTCTGCCTGTAGTGCACATGGTCCTGGGTTTGAGACCTGCCAGCGCTGGTTACTTTGTTGCTGGGCAAAACGGGCTGACTGAAACAGAGTGATTAAAGCAGTTTTAAGCAGGTTTGCATGATTCTCAGCAATAACTAGATAACACAGCCCAGATGGATGTACAATAGACCACACTGCTCGTACACCAGGATACGATAAATAGTTTTAATAAATCCACACAAAATCCACACAAAATAAAAATGACTTCATTAGCATCAAACCATTTTTAATATTTTCATGATATATGTCTGCCAACTACATGGGAGTTCGGATTGTAGTTTTTATTGCATTTTGACGTCTCATTTTATGTTACATTTTTTATTTATTTTTTTATTTTTTTATTTTTTGGTACAAAATCTACATACCAAATTTATTGTATTGTTGGATATTTATTAGCCACATGAATATGACTTGAAACTAACATTTTTTGAAATCGTATACAATTTTTGAAATCATATTATATATATTTTCTGAAATTAATTATATATATTATTGTACGACAGTCAAAATATTTCTACACATATATTCTTATTCAGTATGGTTAATTAAGTTTTTGTAAATTTTAGATATATGTTGTATGTCTTATGTGTATGTCAGGTGTTATGACATTTTAATTACATGCTGTAATGAGATGTGTACTATTGACAATATATACAGGTTTGTATATCAGCCAGTATGTCTTTAAATATTTGAAAAACTTTTTGGCGGTTTTCCGTAGGCAGTTATTCTATTATTCAATTTAGATGGGTATAAATTGATATGAACTTGTGTAATGCATTGTTCTGAGGAAGACTGTGACATACAGTTGAAAGCGCTAAACCTGTATTTTTATTTTTATTTTGTGTGGATTTATTAAATCTATTTATCGTATCCTGGTGTACGAGCAGTGTGGTCTATTGTACATCCATCTGGGCTGTGTTATCTAGTTGTCACTATTACTACGCTTTATGATTCTCAGCAATGCCAAGAGGCGCTTAGTTCTGCTTGGTTTCGCTTGGTGTTGCGTATTCCAGCTTAAACCCACGCTAATTTCAAAAAAAGAAAAGAAGAAAGGTGATAGAAAAGGGGTGAAATGGGGGCAAACAGGGTGAAACACAATGTGAAAGGCAGCTAGGGATGTGCAGGATGGGTGTAGGAAAGGACCATAGCTCTCCATTTCTTCTACAGCAACAGCTGTGAAATATGTGGGCAATTTAGAATTTAGAGCCTCACACCACACAGAGGGCTGTGGGTGACATAGATTGCTTGAGTAATTCAGGAGAAAATGGACTGACGTCAATGTACTTGGGGGAAAAATGGAGAGCTATTTATGGTACATTTTTTTGGGGGCAGATGACCCTTTTTTTATTTTCTTTTTTTTTTTTAACATGACAGTTGGATGTTGGAGAAAGGTTGTAGGTACACTTGGGGAGGTAAGTTGGGTAGGAGAGGTTGCTTTTGCAGACAGACAGGACAGCAGACAGGGGTGATGTATGATGCATGAGGAAGTTAAACACCTTGGATGGGGAGGGTGGTTGGGAATCAAAGGTCCATGTGCCCCCAGATGGAAACAATGGGACTGAGGTCCTCACCCATGGACAGTCACCACTGCCCCTTCATGGCCCCAAAGGTGGCTGTGCTGGGGGCTGGACGACAGGGGCAGGCTGCCCCTCGAGGTGCACTAGTCTGCCCTCGATCTGCCTCAGGCATGCATCCAACTCTGTCTGGATGACCCTGTGCACCATACAAATGGAACCTTCTGCAGGTGAGGGGTTCATCTCTGTGCCAGAGCCATGGGGGGGATGGATCCTATCCCCTGAGGCAGTTCTATCCAAGGATGGTGCAGGACCAGCAGAAGAGGTACTTCTGGGTTGGGTCCCAGATGTGCTGGGGCCTGGTGCCGTGGCCAGATGAGTCAGGACAGGTGGATCCACTGGGATCTGCCTTCCCAAATGTGCTATGGTGTTGAGGTTTTTCAAAATGTATTGGTTAGTCATGAACAAAACATTTCAAGAGTAGTTATAACAGCATGCGTGGGTGTCCAATTAACCCAGAACAATAGAAGTGAAACAATTGCATACTAAACAGAACACATGCATAAATGGAATAACAGTCAACATTGTAACAGCATGCCAGTTACATTTACGGCAACAGGCCACCAACAATGGTATTTGAACAAGGTATGTTAATATGCAACCAATTAAATATATGAACAATAACAGAACACAAGTCCCAACATCAGGTTTTGAGAACAACATACCCATAGTATATGAATAATAATTGTTGATGCAGATAAAGGGTAGGGGAGAGGAAAAAAAGTCCATTAACAACTGTATAGGATTCTATTTTTCACAACAGTACTGCTCAATACTCTACAGGTCTGCCCTCATTTTACATCTACATATGGCACATAGCTTCTCTAGCACATACATAACTGTTAAATTGTCAACCTGGAATGGTATGGGCCAAACTGTGACAACTCTGGGTACATGACTAGAGGGGACTCATACATGTCAGGGTTACATATATGATGAAGAAGGTGTACCCTGCACTGATGTTGTGTGAGTGTGTTACTGGCATACTTCACCCGGATTCATATCTGTTTCCAAGGTTATTGTCAGCAGTGACCAATAGTCATGACAGCCTGACGCTTGAGAGAAATGTACCCTGAAGAGTGCATGGTGTATGTACCTATCCTGCTGTCATTTGCAGGCATGGGGTTGGACAGTGGAACAGTTGTACACAGTTTATTAGTATACCATTCATACAGCTCCTACAAACATTTCTTTAACTGTAACACCTGTGGAGAACATATCTGTCAACACTACCTGACTGCTTCTACAAATATTCAAGATTACTTGAGTGTAAATATTCACACATCTTAGTACCACTCCCTGAATTCAAACTGTGGTCTGGGTGTGCAATAATGATTGACAGAGCTATTTCTCATCAAACTGAGCTATTGGGGAAACTGATGTCACTTGCTTTACTGAATTCTGCCTAATACTCTCTTGAGTAGGCAGTCTGACCTTGTAATCTAAGTGTAGTGTCACCAAAGACAGAGGTGGCAGTTGAACATACATGCCTGAGATTCATGCATGACAGATAGTGTACTGTGTATTAGTCCTTTGAAATAATAACATCCGGAATGCAAAGCTTAATGATAGGCAATGCTGTGGGAGACACACTATAATACATTACACATTACTATTCAAGGTTCAGATCTTAGTGCAGGACATATTTATATCTTGTTTTACAGCTCTACAATATACAGTTTTGCATAACAGCTGGTTATCAGAACAATCTCAGTCAATGCTTGCTATCAAAGCCATATTTGCTGTGAAGCACCTGTACACATTCTGTATCTTCAACAACATACCAGATTAAACACAGCAGTTTGTAGTATAAATCTTTTTTTGAGTAGCATGACACTGTGCTTTATTACAGTTGCAATTCTAATTTCAGTAGTACTGCATACCCTGTAGATCAATTTTGGACTGACAAACTTTATCTGTTCAGTACACTCAGAACACAGTATACCTACTGGCAGTAAACAATGTACTCCTTCTTATTTATTGCACTATACACTGCAAGATAGATCTGTACTCACCAGACTCTCAGCCCAGCCTAGCCAGTCTGTCCTCATAGGCCTCCACATTGCTAGCTCTCACCTCTGCAGCTGTCGGGAAAAAACAACCACTATGCATACCTGTCTACCACATACTCAGACTAGAATTTGGTACAGCTATGGGTGAAATACTTACAAACTACTGGGGCATTGTTGTCTTGAGTATCTTGGATCCACTGAGCCAAGACCTTCCCCTTCCTCTATTTTAGGTTGGCATAGTGATGTCATACCTGCTCAACAGTTTGGGGGACTCCAGTGGCACTGGCAAGGTTGCATGCCAAATGGTCCCAGGCCTCACATTTGTATTGGGAGCCCTGATACTGGCCCTACAGCAGTCGGTCATCATGGTGCTGCAGAAGGAGCACAGCCATGACCCTGGATTCCAAAATGCCCCAGCACTGCGCCCGAAACGGCGCTCCCTCTCCAACTCCAGACATAGCTCCTGCAGTGATCAAACTACAACAGGGTTTGGCTGTGTTCCTGGCTGTGCAGTTTAAATAAGACCATATTCCTGCTTTTTGCCATCATTGGACCATTTTTAAGATACTGAGCACAGCTCAGCAGTGCGCAAACCAGCTAAGCTGAGTTGAGCAGTGCTTAAAGGGGCAGATGCTGAACAGTGCTTAGCACTGCGCAAATCCTCTTAGCTGGGCTGAATTCTGCTTACAATTATACTTCTTAGCAATGCTCAAACTGGGTAAGCAGAGCTATGCATTAAGCATTACTCAGTTTCCTGTTCTAGAAAATTAATGAATTGCATATTAATTAGTCCTTACTGACATATTATTGTTTATATTTTACATTTCATGATGTTCTCCTATGTGCTTTGATTACTTTACTTTGGGATGTGACTGTACTGTCTGGGACACTTGTGTTTACATGGGGGATTTCACATCATATATCCAGTGACACTATTTTATTATATCTCCTAAATATGTGCATTTCACTATGTTATCTGTTCCTGTAACTTTAATGTATTGGACGCTTGTGTGAAACTGGTCCTTTTATACTTGGGTCTCTGCTGCAAATAGGCTTCTGGTCAAGCTGGACCACTACAGTTAACACATTTCAATGTATACAAAACAAATAAAACATTTACTACATTTCCCTATCACATGTAAAAAGCTGAATGGTCAGGATTCGATCCTTGCACCTAATGTAGAAGTTCCAGTGTCCTAATCATTCAGCCAGTCAGGATCTGCTGTTAAACTGCTGTATATACCTCTTTATTTTCATTTAAGCATTGCTGAGCACCATGCTGCACTGTGCAAACCCACTCAGCTATGCTTAAACTTGACCTTTTCAACAAACATTAAAAGCATCCGGTTTCTATTTTTAGATGTCTGGCATGTGCTCCTTGCAAATGTCAATAACTACATTGGTAAATAAATTAACATTAATATATAAATGTTTTCTAATGTAAAAGCTGAATGGCCTGTCTTGGTATTGAAACCATGGACATACTGCACGCAAAGCCAAAACTCTAACCACTAAGCCAACTCAGCATTGAAGCTTGCAGCTATACATTTCTATATAGCTTTTCACACACACACATTTAAGCACTGCTGAGCAATGCGCAGTGGTCAGCCAACCCACTCAGCTATGCTTAAACTTCACATATAAATAAAAAAAAAATATTTCATACAACCATAGATGTATCTCAATATATAACTATCAGCATGTCAATTGCAGGCCACATACTCTTCATGATAATCCATGGTAATGTAAAACATCATTCTATCAACTTTCTAAGTTTGTAAGAGCAATATTTAAAAAGCGGCCCTATTTTTGGCCCTTTCTCCTGCTTTTATTTAATAGCTTTGTCCAGATTTCTTGCTCTAAGAGGTTGAAGTGTGTGTCTGGGGACACACTTTTTACTGTAATGTGTATACGGCACTTTGACAATGCAGAGGGTGTGTTACAGTTCCTGTCACACCCCCTGCATTGTATTGCATTATATTTGTTTGCTTTCAGTGTCCGTGGGGGGCATGTTATGGATCTGCAAGCACTACTGCAACATCCCCCCTGTACTCATTCAGTGTTCTTGTCCGCAGATTCGTCTCAGCAGAGTGCCTTCATTAATATGAAAGATGCACTGCTGAGAGGGGGATGCAGATGTGAACACCATTCACTTCATGTAGCAATACCACTATTCCTACACGGAGGTTATTGAATCCGAGGGATTGATTTATTCTTCCTTTCATACAAAATATATACGAAGGGTTACAGACCTATTGTGTACCCAATTACCACCCGCTTCTGTTTTCCGAGAGCAACCATGCATCACAGCCTGTGAATCTCAATACCACATGGTGCAATAATCACAGAACCAGAACAAAAGTGCATACAATCAGCCATGTATTCAACAGCACTGCCTCTCCAAAGAAAAAAAAACATAAAGTTATTAAACCCTAGACTTTCAACTCCGATATCTGTCTTTGTTTCCTGTCTCCTGCCCACAATCACCTTCAGCACCATCTAATAGATTTTTTTTTTGAATTACCAACCGTACTGTGACAATATAATAGAATGTCCCACATTCCAGTCACAACCAAAAGATACAGACAGATGAAGTAAAATAATAAAAGATAAACAAATTGTAATAACAATAAGCCCCTTATTAACAATAGTCATCAAATAAATGACATACATAACCACAACAAATAAATAAGCATTATACATGCTATGCAGAAAGCTATAACATTCTATGTGACCAGGATAGTTTGGAGTTTAATTCTGTTCCTACTACCTCTCACTAGGGCAAACACTTTTGAGGTACTCACATTGACCTGTACATGAAGACTATATTCATAGTATGTTTTTATAGGACCTATGAATGCACCATCTGACAGCATCACTAGTAATTTTTATGAGCTGAACTGCTGTCTTGATACAAATCAGTGACAGAAGGGGAGTCGTTCCTGCTTGGAGTTAAGTCATCAAGAGCATGCATGCATGAGCAAAGCCCGTGAATGAAAAAAGAGCCAACTTTACCACCACGAAAGAAAGCATGACCAGCAATCCCACAACCACCAATGGAACTATGACAGCATTCACTTATGGGGACCTTTGACCTGCTGTGTGACCATAGGCATATTTAAGCATGGAAAACCATGCTAACATCTTTGACTGGAAAGAACACACCAACTAGGTACAGGCAACAGCTCACCAATTCCTGAGGCCCCAAGACCCAAGCCAACTTGCATCAACACATCCCAAAACAAACCTTGACCCGTGACACCAATGATCACAAGTTGTAAATAACTCTAAACCTCACGGCAACTAAGAACTGTCTCCAAAGCAGGTACAGAAGTACACTGGAAAACACTTGTCCCTCCAAAAACACTCACAACAGATCCTCGCAAAGCTACCATATATCAAAATTAGCAATCATACATTCAAGCACCCCTACCAATCTCTAAGGCACCCTGATCTTGCCATGTGTGTATTAATTAAGCAAGTATACAATTAGATAAGGTTACTGAAGACCAACACTAATTTCAACTTGATATCTAAGTCAAGCACAGTAAAGTTCTTTTTTTTTTTTTTTTTTTTTTTTTAATTTAATCTTGTTAGCTAAACCAGTCCTAATATGAGATTAGCAGCTGTAGGCAAAACACCCTGGTAGTCTCCCCCATCCTACTGTACTACTGATCACACCTGCCAAAAAAACATTCCTGACTAAAAGAAGTCCAAGGCCTACCTGCACCACAATACCTACCGGTCATCACGGACATAATACTTGCTATAGCAAGTTCACACCATAATGTGATTCCTTACCCAGTTACACTTGTATAAGCCTTTTAAGCCCCTCTCTACCCTTATCTCATTTCTTCCCAATCATCCCTTTTTCCCATTTAACCCTTTCCTCCCCTACCCTCTTAACTCCTACTAATATATTTATCTAACCCCACTCTGAAGATGTCCCTGGACAAACTGGTCTGTTACCAAACCTCATTTCTCTGCCAGTAAAATTATTGAATTGGGTACTTTCAATTATCTCAAGGAGCACAGACTTTGGACTTTGACTGTATGAGGTTCAGGGATATAGATGGTAACCCCCCTCAGCCTGTTGGTTATGGGGTTATTACCACTGAAAATGTTGGGAATGAAAACAGTGTCATTCTATTTGCTTTCAGTTATGACAGTTTTTGAGGAAATATGTTTAAAAGACTTGTTCATGTTCCTGCCATGGAACCTTTGTAAAGCACAATCCTATGTGCAGCTGTACACACATGACCCTGCAAAACTATCACCCCCCCCAATAATTCACATTTAGTCTGGTACTACAGAATCAGCTACTACAATTTCCCAGACACCTTATTATGCAAGTCCTTGCAACTTCTTCTATACCACCTTCTTGTGAAATGTTGCATAATAGCTGTTATGTCAGTTTGACCCAGCTTGTCCTCTGATCAGCTAGAGTCCATTTCTAAACTTAGATACCTGACACTGGACGTGCATGACTGGTGGTGCAGTGGACTATCCATAATGAATAGTGCCTTTTCATACAGTAGAAAAGGTTTATCACTGCCTTCCTGAGCAACTACATCTAAAGCACTAAGCTGTAATGTCATTACACTATTTTACTACTAAAGTGTCTGTAGATACTGGCTAGGATTTGCAAATATATTATACCCTGTTATGCATTTAGTATGCAATATTTTCATGTACACAGGAATGAATAGACTTGTTTTGTAAAATAACTCATAGTAGACAATTACATGTGAAACAATATTTATTTGTTTAGACTGACTGAGGGAAGAACTGCATCAGTAAATAGTTATCCTGCGGAACACATGCATATGACCGAGTGACCGATAGTCGAATCACAGTTTCCCCGAACCTATATGTCGAATCTCCAGGTGTCAAACTGTCAGAATGTCATACAAAATTCCAAATTTGACATTTCCTACCACTTTACGACCTAAACAAGTGCTACCATGGGTCAAAAAGGGGGGAATATTTTGCGTTTCAGTTACATTGTGTTCACGCTTATGCGAATTTGCTGACCTGCAGTCGAACAATTTCCAATCGGCCATCTGCCGTTCACTCAAATGCATGTATTCCTTATCCTGCTGGTATCGCTGAATGGTTCAGCTATGCTGCTTGAACCTAAAGGCAAGTTAATATACTTCCCATTAATGGATGCATTTACCTGCTTTGCTCCAAGCAGTGAATAATTACATCTGAGTTAATTAACACATGATTTTAGTACTCAAAGTAGTGACATTGCCAAGTTGGCAAAATACATCTGAAATGAATGGAACACCGGTGTTACACTAAAATCAGGGAACAACAACACAGCTAAATGATGTTAAGCTTTAATCACATAGACAGTACCTAAAAGTGCAGGAGCATGAAGTTTTACACATCCTTGAAAATGGTGAAATACCCACTGCTGCCACATCAACCAGAAGCTAGATGTACCTTGCTCTCTCTCTCTCTCTCTCTCTCTCTCTCTCTCTCTCTCTCTCCCTGTGTCTCACTCCCCTCAACTTTCTCTCTTTCTTTCACACAATCTGTCTTTCTGTCTCACTCTCTCTCCGGCCCTCTGTCTCTCTCTCTCACCCTCTCACTCTCTCTCTTCCTCTCTTTCTCGCACTCCTTCTCTTTTTCTCTTTCTCTCTTCTTACCTGTCTCCCCTCTCTCTCTCTCTCTCTCTCTCTCTCATTCTGTGTCTCTGTCTGCCTCTGTCAGTCTCTCTCTTTTTTTAGTTTCTTGCCACTGCCTGTCTCATAGCACTAAGTGTTTCACTGCTTTCAATGCTCCTGCACTTTTCTCTACAGGCAGTAGTACATCCAAACAGCTGAGGCTCCAAACACTGCTATTATGACTGGGTTTGTGATCCTAACTTCCTGTTGAGTCTTGTTCACATGGATGACAAGATTGATGTCTACAACTTCAAGTCCTTCTACTATCAATGTGATTTACATCTGTGTCTCACTCTCAATCTCATAACCTGCTGGTTATGATCATAAGTCTGATTACAATCCTATGTTTTTTCAGCAGTATTTCCTACACCCTGTGACAAGAGAGTAAGCCCCCACACCCCTAAAATACATATGCATTGATTCTGAGATTACATAACTTCGAGAAGTGGGTGAAACTGATAAATATACAACAGTCACATGCTTGCTGTTTCAAATGTCAATCACAAACAGTAGGGCCCGCATAACAAAATCTGTTCACCTTTCTTATACGGCATTCATTTTCCATATTTGTTAACCATGTTTCTTGGTATAGACCATATTACCCCAGTAAACTGCATTTCCAGAAGAACAGCTGAGCTCTTTGCTTGCTAGAAAGTGCGCTTTCAAATAACAACATATTATAATATTTTAAAATAAGTATTTTAACTACACTGCTATTTGTAATGGTGGCTTCCCCAGCACAGCAAATGTTATACAAGTGTATGTGTGTATATCTAATACATCACTTATCTTGGACCATCTGGCACTAAACAGCAAGAACAGCCATCCAATAATCAGTGAATATATCATGTTACTCTGACTAGAGCACTAACTGTGGTGGTGGTGCTGCGGTAGCGTTGTCGCCTCACAGTAAGACATTGTCCTGTTCGATTCTCAGCTAATGCGTCTTTTGTGTGGAGACGTGCATGAATGGGCGTACCTTCGTTGAAGGTTGTGTGTCAGGGCTGGCAACTCAGTACGTAAAAATCTACTGCCAATCATTAGCGGACCGGAGTTCTGCTGTGGTGAACCCTAACCGGGAAAAAACGAAAGATACAACAAGTCTGACTAGAGCACTGTGGGCAGAACCCTTGTCAATATGGCAATGAAGAGAACCATCTCACAAATTAACCCCTGCTATGAGGTGAACATTTGATAACTCAGGAGATCACATAAGCACTGCATAAAGGACTCCCGATCCCCACACTTGAACACATTTTTGATTTATTGATTATACCATGCTTGTGATGCAAATAACATTGTGTAAAATGTCACGAATTGTGCCTGCTGTATCAAGAGCAGAGCATAATCGAATTATTGTTCTTAAGGTAAACTGGCTGCATATTCATACTCAAAAGTAAAAATTCATATTGGATATTTTGCTTTATAAAGGGTACTTGTAGATCCATATGAAAAACCCTTTGGTTGCAGCCTGTTACAAAGATCTTAAGGTCTACTTTGTCAACTTTATGTCTAGCTGTTCCTAAGCATACACTAACTTCGTTTTCTAGACCATTTTGTGTCTGTGCATTCATACAATAGCACTCTGTCTACTCTTAGGGTACTATCTAGTCTGGCAAATTTGCAAGTGAAGTTAACATCTATTCTCTAAAGAGAACCAATGCAAAGATTCGCTAACACAGTCACTTATTCATCCTTAGGACAACATTTTAACTGGCTATTTCACAGCAGAGCCAGCTGAAATGTAGGAAAAATGTCAGCTATATAACTGTCATAATTTTAGATTTGCCAACTCTTTTCTATTTATGCATATTATGCAATACTGTTTTCATTTTTATTTCATTGTGTTTCCTTGCATTTTCTGCATATCGCTATTTGTATTACAAAGAATGTGAGTGAAAAAGGCTCCACTGCTCCAAATAACCTGCTTGTAAAAAAAAAAGAAAGCTATAGCTGCATGACACGAACCGTGAACTATATATGCCACTTTCTAGATGGTATGGTCTTCTGTAAAAAGCATGCGGGATCTCTTATAAT
This sequence comes from Protopterus annectens, assembly GCF_019279795.1. Classification (NCBI taxonomy): domain Eukaryota; kingdom Metazoa; phylum Chordata; order Ceratodontiformes; family Protopteridae; genus Protopterus; species Protopterus annectens. The sequence continues at coordinate 1,518,944,227 of NC_056739.1, forward strand.
CGTTTTCTGTTCTTAAAGGAATACTTGCATGCAGCTCACGTGCTTAGAAAGCTAATTTGTCTTCTTTTCTTTGACTGTATTTTAATGTAGTATTCCCAAATGGAAATGTGGAATCAAACCACAGTCCTGGAAATTATGAGCTAGTATCTATCAATGATTTACGTACTAGCTGAAAACCAGGGAATATAGATCTTTCTTGGGAATTTAGTCTGTCAATCAAACGTGTTATGCCAAAATGCACTTATGGTTTAAATTACATCATATATTGTTAACACTTAAACCATAAAGCATTGTACTGTGAAAAGCAAAAGTAACGACACTGCTGCCTTCTGCTTTCTATGTGAGCTAACATGCTTATTGCGTGCATGAATATGCTTATGCCCACCAACTAAATACTGCCAAGCAAAGGCACTAAATTATTAGCAGCAATGCAAGCTTATTCAAGTAACGCATATCTAACAGGCATGTCAGTAGACATGCCCCTTGGTGTTAATCCCAGATGTTCAAATAATCCATGCCTCTTTCTTTCTTAACAGTTTGGAGACATCTAAATATAACTCAGGATGTGCAATTCTGAAAACAAAAATGTTGGATCTCCGTGATGCATTTTTTTAAAAAAGATTCATCCCCTGGACTAGAAGGTAACAGACTTCTAATATCTCTGCAATGATCCAAGAAATATAAGTTTCCCCTTCCTCTCTGTCTCCTTTATGTAGTTCAAACAACCCAGAGGAATAAAACAGCTACTCTGTCAGATGTACCACTACTGGCCTCAGACCTTTTATTATTAATAACAGTGTCTTTATCTGTAACTGTAAGGTGCTGTCACACAAACTATTTTATTAGAAATGTTGGTTGTAGCTTAGGAAATTATTCTGCTGAGTTGGGATATATTATCTGAATTGTGCAAATATAGTAAGGTCTTACAATGTTTAATGCTACTAGCTGCCAATGAGAATCAAAATCTAAACCAAGTGTAATTGATGTGCTGAACATTGTACAGGACATAACAGAAATCTGTGTAATATTTGTCTGAGTTTGGCAACAGCTGCTTTATAAAAATAAGAGTAAATCATAGGATCATAGGAAGTTACTAGGCTAATGGTCCTAGGGCCATTACAAGCCTTGCCAAGTTCTACCCTTATTTCCACAATCAGCACCTATTGCCCCTGTCCGACAGAGACACAGGTGGAACCCTTGGGGTGAATTTACTGTTACCCAACCAATCATCCATATTGTTTGAAGAGGGCCAATGAGGTTCTCTGTTTGACATGAAGTGGGAGTCTGTTCCAAAGGTGTGGTAACTTCTGGGAGATAAATCTGTCCCTCCAGCAGGTTCTATTAATGTCACATACCAGGTTAAGGTCTTTAGAGTTAGTAACCCATGTACCATTTGACTTACGGATATGCAGCATTTCAAATAAAGCAGGGTCAGAGATTTCCTTGTATGCAAGGCAGAGATCACCTCTGAGTAGTCTGTATGAAACAGAATAAAGTGGCAGTGATGTCAGACGATCCATATAGGACAGATGCTGAAGACCTTGCATTTTCCTTGTGAGGAACCTTTGTGGTCTCTCCAGTTGCTGCAGGTGTTTGGAAAGGTACATACCAAAAGGGACATTGTACTAAATTATTGGCCTGATGAGAGAAGAGTTCAGGGAGGTTATAACTTCTTTTTTTTTTCAGGAGGCAATACCCTTACTTATGATGAGATGAACAATACAGAATGCACTTCTTACCACTGTGGAGATGTGGTCAAAGGTAACATTGCTGACAACCAGTGTGCCTAGGTCTCTCACCACTGAGTGCATACTTAAGGTGTTGCTATTGATGTAGTAGTTAGCAGGAACATCACCCTTACCAAAAGAAATGAATAGACTTTTTTTGCATTGAGTTTAAGGTCATGACTTTGGCACCAATCATTTGTATGTGTAAGACCCTTTTGTAGGATGTAGACATCATTTGGTGATTCTATGACTGCTCCCAGTTTGCAGTCATCAGCAAACTTTGCCAGCCACAGGCCTTTAGTTTTTGCTTGTACTTTGAAGAAATAGATTCTAAAATAAATCAAAAATGAGGAAATATAATAAAACAGAGGATTGGAAGCCCAGGTAGACAAGCCATATTGACCACAGTACGATAAGGTCTGCACTACAACAAAGAAAGCAAAACTGTCATATGACTCTAAAGCACAAACATTTGGTGACAAAATCAACCATTGAGCAACCCTGAGCATTATGGTTTGATATAATAATTGTCATCATAAAACTGCCTAGTGGTTACTGAAAGTTATTATTGCTAAAAGTCATTGAAGTCTCTGGTAAAGCACTGACTTAACAGGGCACTTAGGGGATGAAGCAATGCATATTATGATAAGCACCCAGCCCGTGTCCTAGAGAGGTGAAGTCTTGACTGTGGCCACAGTGACCTGGGTGTGAGTAGCAGATCTGGACACTAAAAGACTTTGCTGTGAGGGATGGGAATGAGAAGGTGATGCCAGTTCACACAAGCCAGGTAAAGTCCTGCAGATGGCTGAGCACAGACAGCATGAAGTGAAAGAACAAAAAGCCTTCCAAGGAAAGCAGCGCGCTCCACCTGGGCAACAGCTGTGTCAGCTTAAGTGTGTCACTGGAAGCATTGTACTGAGTATATCAGCTGCCTGTGGGGTAGGGTATATGGAAAAAGCCAGCCATGCAGAAATTATTGTGAATGAATCTTCATCCTTCACTCCCCTCAATAAACCTTGATTGGTAGAATGAGGGGAATGAAAGAGCCAACTATACATGATACAAATTAGGTCATTAAGCAAGACGCTAGGATGTAAAGATACATAGTATCCCCTAGGCCAGTGAAGCTACGGGTCTATATTATGAAAGCGAAAAACCCTATGAGCGAATACCAAAATATCGACCCTTATACCATGAAACACAAAAATCCCGAACGCACTAAACAGCGAAAAAAAAAATCAAACTGTCATAGTCAGCCAACCCCACCACTACCTATATACTACCTACCCAAATAAAATAAATAAACCACATACATACACTAACCAAACCCTACTTCTAACCTAAAGTAAAGCACAAACCCCTACTTCTAAACTGACACTAAACCCCAAATACACAGCTAACTATGCACTTTTCTTAACCCCTCCCTAACCCTAAGGTCCGTAACTACCGCACACGTCCCCTTCAGACATACACCCAAACAAAACAAATAATCCACATACATACATTTAACAAACCCTACCTCCAACACTACTGAACCCCACATACAAAACTATCTATGCACTATCCTTAACCCTTCCCTAACCCTAAGGTCTGTAACTACCGCACATTTCCCCTATGAAAATATACACAAACAAAATAAATAACTTACATACATACATTTAACAAAACCCTACCTCTAACCCTACACTAAATCTAATGTACATTACTTATCTAAGCACTTACCTTAACCCGCATCCTATCCTAAACTCCGTAACTATCCAACACTTACCTTATGCAGCTAATCCACAGACGGGCCAACCATGGAAATTCGACATTTCCATTTTCGCGGTTTTCAACTTTCGCTCTAAGTCCACTTTGCGCTATACGGATCGACGTTTACGTATTTGCGCAAATGTCTTTTCACTCTCATAATGTAGACCCAAAGATACATAGTATCCCCTAGGCCAGTGAAGATATATTGTATTCCCCAGGCCAATGAAGATACATAGTATCCCCTTGGTCAATGAAGATACATAGTATCCCCTAGGCCAGTGAAGATACATAGTATCCCCTAGGCCAGTGAAGATATATAGTGTTCCCCAGGCCAGTGAAGATACATAGTATCCCCTAGGCCAGTGAAGATACATAGTATCCCCTAGGCCAGTGAAGATATATAGTGTTCCCCAGGCCAGTGAAGATACATAGTATCCCCTTGGTCAATGAAGATACATAGTATCCCCTAGGCCAATGAAGATACATAGTATCTCACTTAAGGTTCATTTTATTGAAATTAATAAAGGCAGTAAGCCCAAAAGAATCCTAGAGAAGAAAATATTCTAAAAAACCTGATATTCCTTTGGAAATCTACATGCATTGTATCCCTATATATGTGACCTAGTTTAACAATCATCATTTTATGCACCTTGAAATATAGCCATGGGACTTAGATGTGTTTAGAGCATTTAATAGTCAAGGCACCATGTCTGCCTTTGGCCAGGATGGCACAATTGTTTTATTAATGCTCTTCACTGTGTACTGACTGCATCTGGTTATTCAAAAGCAGACAACAGAGACTGTAACATGGGTGGTCATACAGCTATGTGATTAATATGTGCCTTTTAGTTTACTGGCAGTAAGTCCAACCAAGATCATGCAGAAGCCTATACCCAAAGAAGCTGAAAGTCTTCCAATGATGTTTCTTGGCTTCACACCCTATATGTATATATTAGCTTAACAGTCATTGTATACACTTTCTGGTTATGATAGGTGAAATATAGGCATGGGCTTTATATATCTTTGCAGTAGAGTCAAGTCATACTCTCTGAGATGGCACATTTGCAATATGTTTTTTTCCTGTGTACTGACTGCATCTAGTCATTCAAAAGCAGAAAATGGAAGTCATGATCATGTTAATAATATGGATGATCATAAAATGTGTTCAGTATATGTAGTAGACTTCTTTTAGTTTGCTTTGATCAAGAACCCGAAGGAATTTTCTTTGCAATGTGTTTAGGAATTAAAAGACTTAGTCGAACATGGCCTCAATTTATTTTTTCTAACCAGTCTTCTTTAATTTCTCCATTTTTTTATTGCTATGACAGGAATGGTCCTAACTTGAAGTAGATCATAATTAATGTTTGTAACATCAGTTTTGCTTCATTTTGTGATGTTTGGCTATGTGTGCTATCATCAGCTGCATTTCAAGTTTCAGACTGTGCTGTGCTTCAGTCTTATAGCTGCTTTTAAATGAATGTAGATTTTTGACAAAGAGGCTCAAGAGACACAGCAACATTTATACAACATTTCTGATCAGATCCTGATAAAGTGTGTTGTTGTCCACTTCATTAGAAATTCCATCTATTTATGTAATAACTCTTAAGGTAACATAAATTCCTCCTTATTAGCTAATTTTCATTGTTGCTGTTTTATGCATTGAACTTTACTTAGCAATATACATAATATGCACATTCAAATTCGAGAAGAAAAGCTTGTACCTGATTACATTTGTACTAACATTTGCTAAAACATTATCAGGCCTTAATGATATTTTAACTATTGCTATTAAAACTTTTAGAAAATGATACCTGACTTTTTCACCTTTAGTGGTATTTGTACTACTTGTTTATTTCTGTTAACAAAGGGCCACATTCAGAAGTGCATGACCATATCTTAGCAATGAAATAAACTGATTATTTCCTCTCTTTTGATAAAGTAGTCTATACAGATTGCCTTGCCAGTTTTCATAAGTGTTTTTTCATAACTCACCCTCACATATGCTTGAAATCTTTAAATTCCTTCTTAAATACAAAGTTTGTGGCTTTGTCTTAATATAGCTTTTATTTTGTCATGGCAAAGAACAGGCAGTATTTTATTTACTGCTTCTTTTGTCTAAATGAGCTGCTATAAGCATTGACCTAGACTGTTGCCGGAACATGTCTTAACATTTCCAGCTATGCTGTCACTCTTTTTTGTTAAACATGTAAAAAAATACATTTGTACTGTCCTTTTCCCTGTGGTATTATAAAGAAAACAAACTGCATCCGAATGCATTTCACTTTTGCCTAGAATATGTATCGGTGTCTGGAGCTTACTTATGATTCTGTGGTTTTATCAGTACCCACTTTGCAGTGTTCTACCCACGGAATCTCCTGTTATAAAACAGATGAGATTATCTTTGGTTGTGTTGCAACACTTAATAGGTCTGTGAGGGATTTTTTTCCTACTACTCTGTGCCAAATGTTGAGCAAGTGTTGCTTCAAACCTTGTTTGTTTAAAAACAGAACAGTCTGCGGTGGAATATTCCATATAGTAATGGCAATGCCCCTTCAGTGAAAATCAATTGAAAGCAATCCCACTCAGGCAGACGAAAAGGGCAGATAAAACACTGCAAATAACATAACATGAAGGGATACCCTTAATTAACATTTCATGCAGTAAAATCTACATACATAGATATATAAATGAAGAAAGAACATCATTGCAATATGTCTGACCTGCAGGAGGATTAGAGGACCAGAGAAAGGTTAAAGCCAGACAGAATAATTAGCAATTAAGATAGGTATCAAACGTGTGAACCAGCTTTTTTTTTCATTGAACCAGTGCTGAAGCATTGCTCAAATCAGTAAATTATAAAATATATTTTTCTACAAAGGAGTAGAAGGTAGATACAGGAACCTTATTATAAAAGTGAATATAAAGACAAATTCACCTCTTTTTCAAACAGGCCTTTAAACCTGTGTGTCTTTGTGTGTCTCTACCATACTGCCCTCTAGTGTTACTCTAGGAGGTTGCTGACACAAATTAATGCCTGATTTTTAGCACCCAAAAGCATTTTATGTTTTTTCAAAATGTTGCTTTCGGCTTACTAGATGCAAAAATAAAAATGAATGTTGAAAAGTCTCATATTGTGTTACAACATTTTAAAATTTGGTGTGATTATGTTGTAACATTACTATATAAAGTGGGTTCACAATTTGTTATAATGAAAATCTTGTAATTAGTTCTAATGTTAGGCTTGGGAGATTTGTGACACTACTTTTGACTTCATGCAAGCCTAGCCATAACAATTCCCTGGAAATTTCTTCCCACAATATTTACTTTTCTGGGCCCCTGTCTAGCAGGGCGACTGACATGATCCCCGGGGTTAATTTCCTATCTCCCATCCAATCATCAAGGTTCCTTTTGAAGAGGGCCAATGAGGCGCTTACTTGGCTTTTCAGCCTGCTGCTTATTATCAGGAATGCTTTGTCTTTGCTGTTATGGTTAGTCTGTGGACTATGCTGGAACCCAATAACATAGCATTAGTGTTTCCTTGCATTTGCTCATTTTCATTGTATTTTTCACATCAGTACACACGCTGCACATTAATATCCTCTTTGCTTCATAAAACACAATCATTTTTTATTTCTTTCTTTTCCTTTCTGAGTTTATTTCCTGATCTGCATGAACATAAAACATTTAATATTGCATAACTATTTTATCTGCTTACTGTTTCTAATATGCATATGATACTACAAGATTTAGTGAACAGCTTGCCTACTTTCTCATGTCTCCTTTCCATTTCTCTCACATACATTTGCATAATCACTGCTATTCTTATAATACGTCATCATGTCATTTGCCACCCTTTCATTTTTTTCTCTCTGTGAACCTGTTTTTACAAATGCTAAGATGTAAAAAACTTCAGAAACACAGCCTTCTTGCTTAGAGTTTTAAACTTTTGTTGACATTTTTTATATTCTCCAGCCCAACATTTCAAGTATTCCAGTCCTAGAGAAACAGGTGACTTTACTCTTATTGCAGCTCACTTTAAGCTGACTTTAAAAAAAAAGACAGTCTATGCCCCCTTCTGTATAAAAGTATAAAAGTATTATGAAATCTTAGTTCACAAGTAGCAGTCCTAGTTGCTTGTTTTATTCTGGAGCATACGAGAAATGTTGTACTGCCTTGCACTGTTTACCGATAGTCAAAGTATATCACTGTTATCTCTGCCATCGTGTGAGAAGGACTACAATATTAAGATGATCCGTAGAGAATTGCAATCACTGAGGACATTTCATGTGGTCTCACATGACAATGCAGAAGGACGATCAGTGTGATACTAGAATGTTCAAGAACAAGTCACACCGTCACCTGAAGAAAGCAAGACATTATATATTAATTCATCCTCACAATAATGTCACCATCAAAATTGTTATATTCAGCTTTGGAGACCTCATTCTCAGTAATATATACAGAGAAGCAGTTCCAGTGACTGCAAAAACTTTGTTGCATGGTCGTCATCAGAAATCACATGAAAAGTAGTAAAAAGGGTTAAAAACCTTTAATATGGACAGTCAAAGAAATGCAACAGAAAAGGGATACAATACGAATATTTAAGTAACTTAGAACAGACAGGAGAGTAAGTGCAGTAAGAAAACAACATGCAAACAAGCAGACATGATTTCAAAATGCAAGGTGCAAAGTTTACAGAAGCTCCAGGAAAGTCCTTTTGACACAGAAATGATGCATGATGGATGGAACACCCTTCTTAAAATAATTTTGGGATAAGAATAATGCAATAAAATTTGATAATATCTGTGAACAGGCATAAAGCAGTCCCCATAAGGAGTGGCAAAATAAGTGATTGGTTGATCAGGATCTGTAGATTATGTTGTAGCTAAGGAAATGTACAGACTAAGTACAATAAAATGTTCATAATTACCGTAAAATCCACATGTACATTCTCTTTCTACTGTATAGGTTTTATTAAGTATCTGAGTAAAGGAACGTGTTTTGAAGAACTCTTCAAACTCCTTGACATTTGCCTGTTGCACATTATATTTATTCACTGTTTTAACGATTTGATGTTTTGAGATTTAAGCAAACTCTAAACCTTAAAAGAGGTAATCAAGAAGTTTATTCCAAAGATAAAACTTGGACAGCCTTTTTACTTATGTAAATATCTAACAAATTGTTAAACTGGGCAAGTGTTGAGACAAGTCTCAGAGTAATAATAATAATCTGTCCCACAGCCTTGAAGCTTTTACCGTGAAAAAATGTTTATCTTCCCCTTAAAAAGTTCATTTTCAGCTAAGCTGTAATTTCTTCTGTTTACTTTGGTAAGAATAGAAAAGGTAATTCCTATGGCAGTGCCTAGAACTTTATTTTGGAGGCAGTTATATATTAATATCATATCACTGCTAAAAAAATATATAAGAATTAACAACTGACTCTCCCTCAGTCTTTCCTTATAAGACCACCAATGCTGCAGAGATTCTTAATGAAGTATTTTTGCACCCCCTCCATTTTCCTAAAGTCACTGATGCAGTTTGATCAAAAAGAAATTATATATTCAATGTGAGGTCTCACCATAGTTTATGCAGTGACAGCATTACTGACTGGCTACATTACTGCTTGATGAACACTAATTCCTTGAGCCTCAGCTCCTCAAAACTCAGTTCCCCAACAATGCTGGCATTTCCAATGAAAAGCATCATCAGGGAATTGTGCAGGCACTGAGTGTCCTTTCCAGGTGTTTTGCCCATTCCCCTCATATAGTGCAACTGTGGAGTTGGATATATAATTTGAGGGAGGTTGTAAAGTGCACAGCTCCACAGTGTTTTCAAGCAGTTGCTTTTGGTAGGTTGAGTTCTGGGGACTTGAGACTTGACAAATATGTGTTAATTTGCTCATCGTGGAAGCTTACTGACTTACTCCTTAAAATACTAGTTTGGAAGAGATCATTGATAATTCAACTAGTCTTCTTATGATGCTAGTTATATTACAGCAATAGTTTGAGTTCCTACCCAAAAGGACATACAAGTCTTTAGTTAAAGTCACTTTAGAAATGAGTTAATTATTAACAAGGGTATACATGTTTAGTTTCTTTTTTAATTATTATTAATAGTGCATGTACGTAACATGTTGCATTATTACATTATGTAAAGGTCCACATTCTCTCTTTGAGCATATTAGCTGACAAAAGCAATTCCTTGAGTATGCATTATTTTGTTGTGTGACCCAAGTTAAAGACTGAAAATGTGTTTCTGGTCATTTCTATAAGTCACATAATCTTCTATGTCATTATGGTAGCTTAATGCTAAAATCTCTGTTTCACTAGTATTCAGCCCTGAATTTCAGTCACCATCTGTATGGAGTTTACATGTTTTCCTAGTCTTATTTGATTTAAACTAGGTACTCTGATTTCTGCTCACCCTCCCCCAAAACACCCTAGTTTATGGGCTGCACTCAATTACTTATATGACTACTGTATTTACCTGTGTTCTTATGGCTGGATAAGGCACACGTGCTATTCTCATTTACCTGATTAACAAATTATAAATTAGTAACAAATTTTGCTTGCATGCTGCTAGACTGAAGACAACTATCTAGAAGTCTAACTCTCATCTTTTTTTCACATGTTCATCCTTAATCCATGAATCATGAATCAGACTATAACAAAAACAGTACTGCTTGTTGTCCACTGAGTCGAGTCCTAAAACACATCAGATTGACTTTGCACCCTTTAATTATGTAACAGCCAAGGACAACCAATTGTGATGCTGTAAATAATTTATATGCAACATATCAACAAATACCATCAAACCATCACGTCAAGCCAGTTGGCGTACACCCGCCTTTTCCGGCTACCACTTCAAAGAGATCCATATTCCTAGCTACCGTGGACCTGGTGGCAAACCCATTTAACTCATACTTAGAAGCCACACACCCCTTGATGTGACTACTGGTCAAATCTGAATCCAACTTGAGAAGAGCCAAGGCCACTGAACAAGAATGGGGGGGGACATAAGAGGACTGAAGCCATAAGGCCGCTGCCAACCAGGCATGCCATGTCATCCCCCCCAAATCACTGGTCTTGAAAATAAATTCTGGGTTATGAAAGAAATCACGTTAAACTTTAAAGTATTTTTGAATAGCAACAACCATATCCAAATTAAACAAATCAAAACCCATGTTATTTAAATGAACATTGTCCAAATCATATAAATCAGATTCCAGTCTGTCAATATCATTGTGTTGGCTCCCTGAATGGCACTAGGTCTTCTAGAGCCCTTTGAATGCAGTCTAGGGATGATGGCAGACCAAAAGAAATATATAGTTTCTGCAAGTGGTCCATATCAGATAAGATACTGGCCAACAGTATCTTCTTAGGGGCTTGACCCAGATCATTTCCCCCATGGTGAATTATAACAATGCTGGGCAAATCTCCTTCCATGATAATCTTACGCCAGATTTCCCAAAAATGAAATCAACTAAGACCAGAGAAACCAAAAGAATGATCTCTCCACCAGTTACTGTGAAAGGAACTTTAATAACTAAACAGGTGGGCAAGGCTCAAATGGATGCTGTCTGAATAAAAGAATGGCCCAGAGCCAAATTACCTCCTTCCTGCAACAGAAATGAAAATGAATGCCTGATGCATGAAAAAAGGCATCAGAGACCCACCTTCCCATTCTTTTAATGACCTTTACAGAGCCTTTCCATGGCCAAGTCTGAGGTATGACCTATCCAAAATCAATGGGAAGAGTAATCTTGTGGGTTAATTCTTTTCCCTGCCAAGGCCTGCCTAAGAAATACATTAATCTCTGATAGGTTAAAAGGCCTTCCTGAGGCCCACATGAAAACCAAGCCTGACCATTTTGCTAACAGGGTAATATTAAATAACTAACCCAATGCACGGGGCAAGTGACTAGCCCACTGGTCTTGTCCAGCCACACCTGCTGACCTTTACCAACTTAATCAGTTTTGGATTTCTGTAACCAAATCATGATAGACTCTTGTGTGGATGACAAGATCCTCCCAACGAAGGTAAAGGGGAAGTTCATTGGCACAGAAAGCACCCGTATTCAAAGAGGAGGTGAACAAAGCAGGTATAGAGACGAGCAAGTGAAATTCACCAATGTTCTGGTAAAGACCTTGAATAAAAAAAGGAAGCACTTGTCTCCCAATAGGTTGCTGGAATCCTGGGAAGGTCCCCACATGTTCACTAGGCCCTTATGTATCCTCCCCATAACCCAATGTCCTGACAGAGCCTGACTGCCCAAATAAATGTTCCAACCATCCCAACGCTGCAAGGTGTACTCTGAGAGTTTTAGGTGAATCTCCTGCTGCTGACCTAGCCACTGAAAATTATAGCAACAACTGCACTCTCCATGGCCTGAGACCAGAAAGACCTATAGAATGTGTTGAAAACCTGGAGGGATGATGAGTAAGGTTTCCTAGTGTTTCTGGCCCAAGAAATTGCCAAAACCATTAAGGCTAGTCTTCTCCAATTAGCCAGACTCACACAGGAACTGGGGTACACTTTAGATCCGAATGCTTCCAAGAAGCGAAACCTGGCAAACTGAAACCGGGAAAAATTGTCAGCTAGAGGATTAAGATAATCAGGGGCATGACCACACAAAAATGATAAATTAATCTGTAGCCTGAGTAAAACTAAAAGCCTGATGATGGAGTGGACCCATCTGGACTTGGAAGAATGTTTTTGAGAGCATGAATCACTGCGATAATATCTAAATAGCTCCCACCACAGAATATGATAAAAAGCTGAAAACAGCATTAAAAACTGCAACTTTTAGTGCTGATAATCTTTAGCACACTTACCTTTGGTGTAGAAGGTTATAGGTTCTATTCCTACATCAGATAGATGGATTGCTAACACTACACTGTAGCATAAAAGGCTGCTGCACTCCTGAGTGTGTTGTCATACAGATGGGATGTTAAACCAGGGTCCCATGTGCTTCAGTTGGTGGTAGCTCAGGTGGATATAAAAGATCCTGTGGCATCTATCAAAAAGATTAGGGGAAGTTCCAGAATTTCCCTAGTGGTATAAATACCACCTTGAGTCTCCCCTGAAAGGAGGCAAATAAACTAATGGGACTTAACCCTGTCAACAAAGGATAAGTAAATAAAAAAAATATATATAGTCTCACACTAGAGTATAAACAGTAGTCACCACAGAATAGCACTGAGAAGCTAAAATGGCTTTAAGAGGTATAAAACACTTCTGACTGCTTCATTTCTTGTTTTTGTGTGTGTCATGAAATGTATTACAGCTTTTTATAGAATCAGAAATACAGTTTACATCTGCTGCTGACTGTGAGGCAGTGCTATGTATTTTACGGTTTACAAAGCTGTAAAACACTTTTTGAGCTTGCAGGGTTTTTTTTTTTCTCTGAAAAGTACTGGCACATTCAGGAAGCTAAATCTGTATGTACTACAGATATTTATGATTGGATGGTCTTTTCAAACATAAATCAATTGTTGCATGTGATCTCAACATGGTTGTCAAGAGTCACACCTCTTAAGCTTCATTTCACTTCACTCGAGGTGAATTTGTTGACATCTTGATGTTGTCAAGCAATAGAGAAATGCAATGTACAGAATATGTCCTCATTAACATATCTAACAAGTTTAGTGCTCTTTACAAATGGATTTGCTCTAAATAAATTAGGCATAGAATCTTGTTTTTGGTTCTCATTTTTCATGTATAAGTGTCTGTGTGGTAGAGTGTGCAATTATGCAAGTTCTCTAGCCTGCAGAGGGAGAATGTCTTTCCAGTTTCTTTTTATACCTTTTCTGGTCATGATCAGAATTGCCCAAAGGAGATGATGGTGGACCTGTGGAATACCTTACTGAACAAAACTGGAGAGCAAATGCAGTAGTCCAGGAGTTCAGTTAATGCAAAGTAGCCAAAATATGTGTCTTCATCCCCTTTTGGCAAAAACTCAGTTCCCACTAATTACCACATAGATGGGAGCCCACTGTACACTGAAGGCACTATAAGAGATCTGGGAACATAGGTTGATAGCAACCTCTCCTCCGACCACCACATTGCCACTGTGGTCAGTAAGTCCTTCTGTGTGGCACATCTAATTACCAAGGGTTTTGCATCCAGGAAGAAATAGGTCATCATTTCTCTCTACTCTTCCATCATTAGACCAGTCATTTAGTGTAATGCCCCATTTGGCATGCACCTCACTAGATACCTGCAACAGCTGGAGAGGCCAAAAAGTACCTCACGAAGAGGATCCTAGACATTAAACATATGTCCTACATGGACAGACTACAAAAGCTCTGCTATTCTCTGTCTCATATTGTCTACTAAGAGGCAATCTCTGCTTGACTTACAAAGCCATGTCTGACCCAGCTCTGTTAGAAATGCTACATATAAATAAAACCCAATCCCTCTGCATCACATGCTACAGAGACCTCAGCCTCATTACCACAATCAACAGAACATGCTGGAGGGACAGGTTCATAACCCAGAGACTGCACATGCTCTGGAATAGACTTCCCATATATGTCAAGCAGAGCACCTCACTAGCCCTCTTCAATCGAAATATTGTTGAGTGGATGGGAAATAGAAAGTTCACCCCGGGGATCACTGCAATGGCTGTACTTGATAGAGGCACTGAGAACTAACATCGGGGGGCACAATGCCAGGGCACTTCTATGGGCTAGGCTTGTAAAGGCTCCAGGGCCATTAGCCTAGTACACACCTATGAATCTATGAACCTATGAGTGAAAAATGATCCCGTTGTCATGTAATCTATCCTTCCATACTTACACTGCCACCCAAATGGGAAAAAATTCTAAAAACATAATGTCCATCTTCATCTCCATGGACCAACTTTCCGGCCACCTTTCAGCAAACCAGCTACCCATAAAATAGCCCCCCTATACCAGACCCCCCTAGCCACATCAGTAAAAAGCTCAAGGTTGGTGGCTGTGGTCCAAGGGGACTGCCAAAAGAAACTCCATTAAACTGGCTTAAAAATGTAAATGATAACCAGAGATCCTCTTTAACCTATCTAGTCAGCTGGACCAGGAGGTGCTTGGGCCTTTTACCTTTCAGGAACTCAGATACAGACCATAGGAAGGTTCTGCCTGGAGAAACCACCCTACAGGCAAAGTTCAGCAAACCGTACAACTGCATCATGTCTTCTACCTCTATTTTGCTGGAACCCAAGAATCTTCAAAGTAACTACTAGATCTGTTGAATTTTGGCCAGAGGAAGCCTCAAAGGCGTTATCAGTTGTGTCTGCTTCTAAACCCAAAAAGTCAGGACCTGACTTTATCCCTCTGATTTGTCATTGGCCAAAGGTACCTCAAACTCGGTGCAAAGCTGCTTGAAAATGGACATCCCTTCCATAGCACCATCCTGACCCTTCCCCGCTATCAAAAAATCATCTAAGTAGTGTACTGCTGACTGGCAGGGGGCCTGTTTCGGCCAGCACCAATGTAAAGCTGTGCTAAATATTTCAAATGTTGCACAAGCCATTGCACACCCCATTGGCATTGCAGTCTCAAAAAATATCTTCCCATTGAACTGAAAACCTAAAGAAAGCCAATCTTGTCTTATGAGAAGAAGAGAGAAAGCAGATTAGATAGCCATCTTACAGAGCTAGGGCTCAGTATAGCCCATGATGACCTCCATCACCTGATCCAAAGAAAAGTAGCTTAGTTTGGTCAGTCTGGTATCAATAAAATCACTGACTGAACCCTCTGCTGGGTGAGACAAGTGATTAACCAGCCTGAATAAACCCTTCTGTTTCTTGTGTACCAGGCCAGTACAGGAAATTTTAAATAAAATCCATGGAGAGGATGAAAAGTGGCCAGTAATCCGGCCAGCTCTTTGCTCTTTCTCTATTAGCCTAGCAGCAATGTGGTTGTGTCCTTTGATGGATGACAAATCATTAACTACCTTGGAATCTAATGGGGCTGTGGAGCAGATTGGAAAGCCTATGGAAAAGCTTTTAATAAGAGCAGCTGCTGCACTTTGATTCAGGTAATCTGACAGTAAACAGGATAGCTTATCTAGAGATATGGGGGAATAAGCCCTCTGTGGCACATTTGGGTCCTCTACCAAAGCCCTGTGTGCCCAAGAAAAGGTGCCTTGGCATGAAAGGAAGTGCTGGGTCCCTTACCAATCCCTCTGACTGTCTGAGATGTTGACAAAGTCCACCTGTCCCTAGGCAACAAGCCCCAACACCTGGAAGCAGGATGACCCTTCCCATATCCTGAACACAAGTGGTTATATTTGGAAGAGGGCCAGACACATTTGCCCTGATTTAATGGCCAGCAAAACTTTGTATATATTATATTAACAGCCCCTCCCTCGATACCCATAGGTGCCTCCTTGTCCATTGTGGCACTGAGCCACATGTCAGGGAGCTTTAACTTCCACCTAAGGGAACTATCAAGGCCTTTCAGCTTCTTGAAACACTGATCATAATTCAACCACCTCAACCCCCTTTCACATGGTTGGCTTCCCTTATGGCTACAAAGTAAGCTGATAAAAGCGGTGCTTGGGTGGGATCCTTCTCAATGATTATGCTCATAAATACCACAAAACCCAAAGACCAAGTGTCCCAGTTTTTGACCTGTGTCCTGGCTGATGCCTTCTTCCTAATGGTCACTAAGGCTGTCATCAAGCTCTTGTTGGACATGTTATCAATGTCCAGTGTGCACTTTACACCTTAATTATCCACTGGATCAAATATATCTACAAACTCCCCTTTTATAATCTCATCTTTGACCTTAGTGGGAACATGTGCTGTGATATGAAAGTCAGATGATTTGCAATATGTGAAGTAGAGGGTAGCTATAGAGGACAACAACTGGGGGATGCACTCATCTGAATGGGGTGGGACCTCCCTCTCTGAATCCATGAAATCTTCAGATCCCCTATGCAAGTTGGGTAAAGATAACTGCACCACCTGGCCAATGTCAGTACCTGATCCCACTACCAGATTCAACACTGTGGAGGCAGCAAAGTTTCCCCTTAAGGCTAAGTCAAACAGCCAAACTCTCCCCTCTTCTGGCAAAGAATTCATAAAATCATCTAAACAATTAGCAGATTGACGCCTGCCACTAATATTAAGCCCTGTAGCCCCAACAGACACATCACCTTGTGCTTCTGTAGATATGTCAGATGAGCAGGAAGGGGTGACCTTTTGACCAGAAACATCTCTGATTGTCTTTTTCCCAACCTTAGCTGGAGCTAGTCCTTCAGCTGCACCCACCTTTGGATTCAGCAAAGGTCTCCTCCTGGAATTCAGGCTCTGCTCAGACATCCCCATTTCTAAATCAGTTAGTAAGCCTTGCCCTTCCTGTGATAAACACATTGATCTCTCTTTAACAGACTGCACTGTGGCTGAACCTGAAAGATAGAAAGAATTAGCACAAGGAAGAATACTCAAAAATGGGAAAAACAAAAATATGATCAACTAAGAACCATACAAAGTTCCAGTTAACATTAAAAGGTGCAATGCTTGAATGCTGTGCTGCTGTGAGGTTCTAGAATGTATAGCCCTCAGAATGTGTCCTTGCTCATCCTTTTCATGAAAAATGCCACTGTGGCTAAAACTAGCTGAGCTTCTGCAGAGGTTCTGGAATGTCATGACACGCCCTACACACAAAAAAAAAAAACTCTGAGAAAACCAAGGAAGTCTCCAACCTAATAATCAAATGCTGTGGTAAACATTATATACTACCGGTTATCCAAAATGCCATGGGTAAAACCTAATGAAGTTTGATACTAATATTATAACGTCATTATAAAATCATTATACCCAAGATATCATCACACAATTAATAATGTAATACCAATTAACCTACGCACAGCCCCCACTAGAATTTAAAAACAAAATTTGACTGAAATCCCTGTATTCATGCTGCAAAAGTTACCCCTTAATAAATCAATCTGCCACAAAAGAAAGACGTGGCTACTGACATAAATAAGCACCCCTTTACAACTGACACATCAATACAAAATGCTAAAGACAAAACATGATAAGACATATGCCCCCAGTACTCAGGCTGCCACACCCAATGTGCCCTAATAATTAAAGCATGATTCAGCTGCCTAAGATAGTGCACTAAACAACATCGCTGAAATAAAGAAGCAAACCATATGTAGAAAAATCATACAGATTCCAACAATCATAAGCTGTTATACCATAAAGTTGTAACTGTGTCACCCCTGTTTTAATAGTACAAGATGCTGTTACCAGGTATTTATTTACATA